>NC_058405.1:163776503-163878400 GCF_002201575.2 Neomonachus schauinslandi
AGGCGGCGCGCAGCCGGGGCGACGCCCGCGGGCTCCGTGCGCGCGGCCGGGGGTGGGGCCTGCTCGCCTCGCGCCCCGGGCGCCTTCTTCCTCCCGAGGGACTGCCGGACTGCTCGCCCGGCTCCTGCATCCGCCTCGCAGGTCCTCCTCGGCGTCTCGTCTCCCCACTCCCTTTCTGCACCTCCTGCGGGAGCGGGGCCGGCGTCTCCGGGCCCGGATCGAGGTGGCTGGAGCGTGGGGTGGAGGTGGGGCGCAGGCTGCCTTGTGCTTCTGTCGGGGGCCCTGGGTCGGAGGGGCCCGCGGACGAGGCCTTGGGCTGGGCGATGGGGAGGGGGCTGCCCGCGGAGGTCAGATTTGGGGCTTTATACCCGCGAGGACTTGCGGGGGCACCTGTGGGGCCGAGATCCGGAGCCACCTGTCCACAAATCCCCTTCCCCCCATGTCCTGCGCTGTGTCCAGCTGTCCCCAGACCTAGGCCTTTATCAGTCTCTGGCGATTGGAATTTATTTTGGAAGCGTTAGATTTTTGTGTTAACGGTCGTTTTACTATTGTCGCGCAACAGTTGTGTAAATCTGGGCAGATTACGCCGTCGTTATTACGTGCTCCCGAGAAGGCCCTTTGCAGCTCCTAGCATTATCCGTCGCGATGATTTTGGCAGCGCGGGGAAGAAATGCATAACGAGATGCTGGCTCTCAAGGAACTAAAACGTTTTTTATCCCCAGAACGGAATTGTATTTAATTTGTCTTACAGTAGTGATATACGATCAGGGAAACAAGCAAGCAAACAAACAAAAAACCCACTGAAAAAGCCCATAGCAATTCCATCCTCAGGGGAGTCAGTATTAACAATTTGGGGTACGTAAACGCATATTCGTGTTACATAAAGGGGGATACTAATGTAATCTGCCTTTTTTGCTTAATGCGTTGTGGCTATTTTCTGTATCAGTGCATAAACATCTTTCCACTGCCTTCTTAACTTGCACTGATTTGGACCCAAAGCCTGGAAGGCAAGAATTTTCTTCTTCTCCCTGCGCCTTGGCCACTGGCCAACCTTAGTAAAACTCGTTAGAGATTTGACAAAGTATCACCGCAATGGCGAAGATATTGGATTAAAAAAAAGCTGAATTCAGGGTAACAGCCATCTTCTGTAAATATTGTTTGTTCTGCTTAATAATGTGAGGCAGTGTTTTTTTCAGATTGCAGTTTTCATCCATTAGTGAATTGTGAAATTAATTTTGTGGGTCATAGCTAGCACTTGAAATTAACGAAATAAGATGGCATAGAAAATACCAGAATGCATTACATGTAGCGAGGATATTTTGTAAGCTTTGTTTTAACTGCGTTTCTGTGTGTGGGGGGTGGGGTGGGGGGAGGGCTGGTGCGTGTGTGGGGTGCATGCGTGTGAGGGTGGCGTTGCATGTGTGACTGCGTGTGTATGCTGGGTTGTGATATAAAATGTATTGCTTCCTCTGTGCCATGCTAATTAAGTTTGAAAGTCCCTAATCCAAGGTACTGTCAGCACTCATCTCAGAATGGGAGCAATGATGCAATTAAGCTAAATGTTATCTTTACTCTTTTCTTTGGAATATGTGACAGTGTTTATTGCAGCAAATTAGATTCCTAATTATTTGTTTTCATGTAATATTAAAACAGTCAATTAGCATTCTTGAAAATACAGAGAGGAAGCGTTTTATGGAAGTTAAGAGGTTAAGAGCATAAACTGCTCAGATTGACCTAGGGTCAAATCCCCGCTACACAGTTTATTGGTGTGTGACCTGGAACAAGATACTGCTGCTCTCTAAACCTCAGTTTCCTGATTTGTAAGGTAGGAGTTCCTGGGACACCAATTTCATAAGGCTGTTTGCTGTAATGCGTATGAAACTGTTGACATAGTACCTAGCCCAGTTTAAGTATTCACTGAAATTTAGCCATTATTATTTTATTAAGACTGAATGGAGGGTCCAGGATAATGCTTGCCACCAGATGCATAAAATGGATAATCCAAACAAGTGGGAAGTTGAAAATGAATTAATGTTGTAAGGAAAGGGACCCTGAATTAAAAGGGTCTTTTTATTTCATTTGGCCATTGTTTTGTGATTGCTCCCCAATTGTTTTCCTATAGCTAGACAGGTGATTTAGATGATCTTATTCAATAAACCAAAAGGCTTTCTGTTGTCTTTTTAAGTTTAATATTAAGTTGGTGTCTCTCTTGTGAGGCGGTTGAAAAATATTTCCCATAGGGATTCTGGATTTTTGTTAGCTCTTACTTCAAAATACCGCAGTCAGCTTGGGAAACACACACTACAATTCTGAACTCATTTCAATAGTGTGTTTATCTCTGCAGTGGGTACAGATCTCAGGTGTGCAAGAAATAGTCCAAAAAGAAAAAAATATATGCAATTTTGAGACATTTGTGTTGAAGTCATCTCAGGGAGTTCAGAGGTCTTTGTTCACGGCCCCCGATCGGTTTATGCAGTTTTAAGTGTTTCATAAATCAATGAAATAGAATGTAAGCATTATCTTTTAGTATAGCCTTATTATTTTTATAAAAAATAAATTGAATCCTTTGCACTCAAAAAAAAAAAAAAAGAAAAAAACGCCATTGTAAGAGTACTTAATTGGGTGTGACAAATGTAAAAGTTTGGGGGAAATCTTAAATGTTAATCATAATACTGCTCTCAGTTTTAGAAATGTCTTTAAGTTCTTGTTCTATTTTAGAGGAACCAAAGTGAAAACTTGTTGATGGTAAATTATGATGTGGTTTATGAAAATATGAAAAAAATATGACTGGGAACTCTAGCTGTCCTATCCACAAAAACCCTCAGTGAAACAAAAAAGCTTAACTTGACCTTAAATCAAACATATATACATTTGTATATTTTAGGTTAGACAAAATATTGATGATGTATGTATTTTTAAAATCCTCTTACTAATTTTTAAATAGTTAACTCACCGACTGCTAGCTTTTATCTTGTCAGAAAAGAGGGCTTTTGTCTTACACGGGTAAAATACTATGCAATCATTAAAGATTCTGTTTTGGAATTATATATAATATATAGAGGTGCTCATCGCATACGGTTAAGTGAGAGGGGAGGCTATAGAATAGACTGTATAGTACCATTCCATTTTTGTAAAAACATGTTTAGAACAAAGAATATATGATGAATATTAATGGCGGGTAGTGGGATTATGACTGACTTTTATGCTCTTTATTTTTATAATTGTACCATCAAAAAATTTTTCATAATAAAAATTAATAAAAGTAATTTCTTAAAGAAAAAAATTAACGTGTGTTTTCCTAATTTGCAAGCATAAATGAGCCTAAGTCTTTGCTCTAATACTGATCCTTTGAATTTGGATGGTTTGGATATTAACTCATTCTCCAGTATTCTAGAAAATAATGCTGAATATTTTAACTTACCCTGTGAAAAGCTCCTTTGAAGAGGGAAGAATCATTGTCCCAGAATTTTCTTAAATTCTGTTCCAGAATTTTCTTAAAGCTCTCTGCATATACTGCTTTCCAAAAAAATACCCACACTGCCTAAATATGTCGTCTAAATTCTCAAGTTTTCTTTTAAATACAATCATGTTGAAACTGAATCTGCTTTTCTTGCTTTATTGCCCCTTAAATTTTAAATGAAATCTTAGCTCCAGCTGAACTTGTCAGTTTACTATCTCTAAATGTACCTTCTCTTTCTTGCTTGTGTGCTTTTGCTTCTTTGTTACTTGGAATATTTTTTCCTGATCTTTGTTTAAGCAAATCCTACCCATTTTCCAATGTCCGGTTAAAAAACCATATCCACTGTGACATTTTGGCACTTACTATTTGTACATTTCTCAGATACCACCTGGTGTTTTTGCATTCATTTCCTAATGCCATTTTAAACTTCTTGAGAGCAAGAAAGCTTATCTATTTCTATCCTTTAAAGCTTCTAGCATGGAACTCTGCACAGGGTAGGCACTAAATATTTATTTGATAATACAATGCTGTCACTGGCTCTTCTGAATCTAAGTGTTGGAATTTTTTGTTAACCAGCGGTTCTGGGTAAGGGGCAACACACTGCCAACAACAATGTGGAAGAATTTAAAAAATGGATAATTTGGCTTTATTGTCTATTGATATAGAGAGATGATAAAGAATTGACAGTGTTTTTTCATTGAAACTAACATAGGAGCTGAGGGTTAGTACAGGACCCAACGTTAATTTCATGTAAATATTTCTTTCAAACATTTCCCACGAACATTTCTCATGGGGGTTATAGCATCTTTGTTCTTAACCTTACCAGAGACCCAGTTTATTCTTTTGTAGCTGTTTGTTCCCGGAACCCAGAGATGTGAAATATATGATGGTGGGTTATATGGGTTACTCTGCTCCAGAGCATCTTAGGAGGTCATGTGGGATTCAGTGAGTCATAGTATGTAAAGTCCTTTGTGTTCAAGAGTTAATCTTTTTTTCTCCCATTGAAACATAATTGAGTTATTTTTCAAACTTACCTATGACTGGGGGGGGGGGTACTTACTTGGCCAATGGTAGATACTTAGGGGGCTTATCTTTTTTTTAAATTGCTTTAATTTACAGATGTTTGCCAGGACTAATACGGCTGATGTAATACCTGCCCTTTCCTGCTCAAGGTAGGTGATTTGTTACTGTATGAAAATACCAGGTACCAGTAGAATTAAGAATTGGTATTAAAAGACCCATTGGGTCATGAAAAGTAATATAATCCCAGACCCCAAAGAAATGATCTCTTTATTAAGTAAGAATTTTATTAGTACATAAAAAATGATGACTTATGTAATTGCTTCAGCCTATCTCAGAATCACCTTAGAGCATTTTAAATATGCATAATATGCATGTGCCTGGCTCCCCGCCAGGCGATTTTGATTCAGTAGGTTTTTCAGGTGGGGTTCCTAGCATGTAAAGTTTTAAAAATGCCCATCGGGTGCTCCTGAATCATTGTAGCTCATTGTCATAATGGCACGTATGTGACACAAGATGATAGAAATGTCATAGAAATGTCGGATAATGCGGAATGGGAATGGGAAATAAAAATGGGAATTGAAGGCTGTAAGTGTTGAAGATCAAAAAATAATTTAAAGGAGTTCAATTTTGTGTGTGTGTGTGATATTAGACTCATACTTCAATTTTGCCTTTGATTCAATGATTGTCTTAAATATATTTTGAATTAAAGCACTAAAAAGTTTGTTATTTTATGATTTTCAAAGTTCAGGTTTAAGTGCTAGGGTTCTCTCAGCTCGAAAATTGCCATATCTATAAGACAACTAAAGCTTGTTTCATTTTGTTGCTTCAGGTTAATAAATGAAGTAAAATAATGGAAAAAAGACCAGAATTTAAGGAAGTCATTTTTTTTTTAAAATATATATTCTCTCTTTCAGAGGCTGGTTTAATTGATTTATTTTCCCCGTAAGTGTGGAAGTCAGAAAGTCAGAGTTTCTCATAATAAGACGTAACAGGTAAGTGAATGTTATGGTAGCATTTGATTTACTGTTTTCACTGATTTCAAGGCTGTGATTTCATTTTAAAGGTTGATTTTAATGAGTAAACTTTTTGTGTTGCGGGATCATCTTATCAGAAATACTCAACACATTATAGGATCATTCTGTTACATATTCTCCAACAGACACGAATGTTTAAAATAACTAGAATTAAAACTTGATGAAATTATTTCTTACAATTCTGTTTGTACTTTAACAAAACACAGCCAAAAAACTGAAATTGTATTGATTTATTACTTAAAATAATCGTTAATTGTAAACACTTTGTGTCAGTGAATAAATTGGCTGTGTATCAAAGTTACTTGGGGAATTAAAAAAATTCTGAATTCTAGGCTCTTTCTCAGCCCTGCTAAATCAGAATTTTGGGGAATGATTTTGATATTCAGCCTGGCTTGTGAACCACTGCAGTATGTAATGTTGAAGGATTATAGTTTTAAGGGGGTAGGAACTTGGAAACTTTTTTATTTGTAGAGAAATCTCATTTCACCGATTGGAAAAAATTCCTCATATTTAATTTGGTTTATGTGGTTGTCAGAAGAGAAGTGTCTTGTGTTTCAGACACGAATTAGTTGTTACTTTGATTTTTAGCAACTCTGTCAGATAATTTATTTTAAAATCTGCCTCTTTTTGGATTAAGCAGAAAGTGCATGTGGTATCTTTATTCTCATGACAGAATTAGACGTTAGGTGTAACACTGGAGTCTGCTTCTCCCTCTGCCGCTCCCCCTGCTTGTGCTTGCTCTCTCTCTGTCAAATAAATAAACAAGTCTTAAAAAAAAAAAGGGAGAGAGAGAGAGAGAAGATGCACAGCTCTCCTTTCTACTCCAGGGTCACCGATGGATTCAGCAGCTCATGGCAGCCTTATCTAATTTCATAATTATTAGAAAGAAGAGGGGGTTGGACTGAGGAATGCATTTCTGTTCTCTGATCTTATCAAAGCTGTTTTCCTCATGGTAGTAAGGAATGATTGTGTTTTTACCATTTCTCTTTTTTTTCAGTTTGAGTATTCCAGGCCAGTAGCCACCTGACTTGGGTTATTCACCATGCAGAACAGACAAGGATACTGCAGCTACTGCTGCGTGCGCTATAACAACCTGGAACAGGTGAGAGCGTCCTGACAACGTGCTTATACCTCAGAAGCCCTCGTTTATTTAATAAATTAAATTCATTTTTTCATCCACTGAACAGATCATGTTGTGAATCTTCTCGTTGGTAGACACTGTTTAAGGTTCTCAGGATATGACTATGAGCCAGTCCAGGTCCCTTTTTTCATGAAGCTTACTTTGTAGTGTGGTAAGACAGAAAATAAACAGTCATATGCGTTTTAGTACAGGATATGTCAGATTGGGATAAATGTTATGAGGAAAATAAAAGAGAGAAGAGAGTGCAGTTTTAGATAGGGTGGCCAGGTGAGGTGAAGGAAGTGACATTTGAGTTGAGATTTGAACGAAGTGTGGGGTCCAGGCTTGCTTTATTTCTGGGGGAGGAATTTCTAGGTAGCAGGAAGAGAGAACAAAGACAGAGACCCCAAGGCAGAGGGGTGGTTAGCATGCTAACCAAAGCCAGCAGCCAACGGGGCTGGGGCTTCGGTGCTGGTCAGGTGGAGGGCAGGTGTTAAGTCAGAGGTGAAGAATTCAGAGGATTAGATTCTATAAGACATTATAGAATAAGGGAAGGACTTTGAAGTTTATGCTTTCACCCACAAATCTTTTAAGTTTTGCTGTAGTTAAATGTAGCTTTTTTTCCCTCCTATTGTTGCTTGTGTTTTTGGTGTCATAAAAGATTGCCTAATCCGAGGTCATGAAGATTTATGCCTCGTATTTTCCTCTAAGAATTTTATAGTTTTTGTTCTTACATTTAGGTCTTTGGTTCATTTCCAGTTAGTTTTTTTTTTTTTTAATATATTGTGATTTTAATTACTTCCTAAAAGCCCTGTCTCCAAAGACAGTCACATTGGGAGTTAGAACTTCAACGTATGAATTGGGGTGGGGGGGGGGCACAATTCAGTCTGTAGCAATTATATTGATTTGAGTTTTAGCTGTTAAACCAATTTTGCATCCCTGGGCTAAATCCCACTTGGTCATGGTGTTTAATCCTTCTCTGTGTTGCTGGATTTGGTTTGCCAGCATTTTGTGGAGGATTTTTACATCTATATTCATAAGGGATATTGTTTGTATCTTTCTTTTCTTGTGATGTCTTTGGTTTTGGTATTGAGCTTCATAGAATGAATTGAGTAGTGCTCCTTTTTGTTGGAAGAGTTTGTGAAGCATTGTATATGGACATTTTGAAATAAGTAATCATGGTAATAGTAGCTGTAGTCTTCTGACTGGGATTGTTAACTTGGAAAAGTCTCAAGGTTTTCTTCAGGGTCTAAGCTGAGAATTGTGTCATAGGTGAAGTAGTAATATAATGAAGCTCTGGTCCTGTTAGTGCTAAACTGTTTTATCATAAGTGATATCTAAGACCAGTTGTAATACATAAGAATTCAGCTATTTAGTGGTATTTGTTTGTCAACAGTCATTTAAATTCATACTAAGGAAAAGTTTTTATTGTTGTGATTTCTACATCTCTGCCTTTTTACAAAAAAAATACTTTCTAATGCTGGTTATAAACATGAGGCAGCAGGTAATAAATCTCAAAGCTCTCTTTAGTGTTTCTATCACGATTGATAAATTATAGCATCACTTGACTGGAAGATTATTTGCTGAACTTTTGATGTTAATAAAACATACTAAATCTTTAACTACAAACTCTATTCAGTAAACATTCAGTCTAACTTTTTCTTAAGGTTTAAAATAATTTTTAGACATTTGGGTACTCATGCATTAAACAGACATTAAAAAAGACTTTTTTTTTTTAAAGATTTTATTTATTTATTTGACAGAGAGAGACACAGTGAGAGAGAGAACACAAGCAGGGGGAGTGAGAGAGGGAGAAGCAGGCTTCCTGCAGAGCAGGGAGCTTGATGCGGGGCTCAATCCCAGGATCCTGGGATCATGACCTGAGCCGAAGGCACACACTTAACGACTGAGCCACCCAGGCGCCCCTAAAAAAAGACCGTTGACAGTCAGAATAATTTGTGCTAAGTATAAAGCCTTAAGTAAACAAAGAAATGGATAAGTTTCATGGCTTTGGAGAACTTTTAAGGCAGTAGAGAAATACAGGGCCTAGATCTAGGTGAATATTCAACAGAAACAATGGAAGCCAAAAGACAGAATACAACTACCAACTTATAATTCTATGCTTAAGAAATACATCCTTGAGGGCGCCTGGGTGGCTCAGTTGGTTAAGCGACTGCCTTCGGCTCAGGTCATGATCCTGGAGTCCCGGGATCGAGTCCCGCATCTGGCTCCCTGCTCGGCAGGGAGTCTGCTTCTCCCTCTCATGCTCTCTGTCTCTCATTCTCTCTGTCTCAAATAAATAAATAAAAAATCTTTAAAAAAAAAAAAAAAAAATACATCCTTGAAAAAAAAAGGTGAAATAGAAATATTTTCAGAAAACAAAAATTAAGGGAATTTGTCGGCAGCAGACCCTTACTGAAGGA
Source organism: Neomonachus schauinslandi (assembly GCF_002201575.2). Taxonomy (NCBI): domain Eukaryota; kingdom Metazoa; phylum Chordata; class Mammalia; order Carnivora; family Phocidae; genus Neomonachus; species Neomonachus schauinslandi. Next base: position 163,785,564 of record NC_058405.1, read on the forward strand.
AATCCTAAAAAGAGTTCTTCAGATAGAAGGAAGATGATTCCAGTTGGAAGCTCAGAGAGATGGGAAGGCATGAAGATCAATGGAAAGGTGGTAGGCAATCTAAATGAATAATATCTTGTAGGAGGGAGTCACAACAGTGGCAGAGAAACTGGAAAGAGAGTAAATCAAGTTAAGTCCTTGCTCAAGAAGAGAGTAAAAGTAACAAGTAATTTTAGATCTTGGTAGGTCAGGGCTGCTTGTTATAATCTGTTACCACTAATAGACTAGAAAAAGAGCCTAGCCTATAACTAACTGCCAAGTTAACAGAAAGGGGAAACTTGGAATAATAAAAAGCAATCCACAAGAAGGCAAAAAAGAGGAGAAATAGGGGCATCGGACAGGCAAGAATAATAAAATACAGATTTAAAAATAAAAACAAAGATTAAATCCAAATATACCAGTAGAATATTAAGTGAAAATAGACTTGGTGCTAGGAATTAAACTATATTTAATATTTTATTGGAGATTTAGCCAGGGAAATAAGGAAAGAAAAATTAAAATGACAAAGATTAGATAAAAAGAAACAAAACATTATTTGTACACAGTGTGATTGTGGACATAGAAAATCCTAAAGATATCTAGGTAAACTGTTAGAATTGATAAGTGAGTTTATTTTTTGTTTTTTTATTTTTAAATTTTTTTTGGTGAGTTTAAAAAGTTTCTTGGGCCAACATAAAAAGAAATTGTATTTTTAGGGCGCCTGGGTGGCTCAGTTGGTTAAGCGACTGCCGTCGGCTCAGGTCATGATCCTGGAGTCCCAGGATCTAGTCCTGCATCGGGCTCCCTGCTCGGCAGGGAGTCTGCTTCTCCCTCTGACCCTCCCCCCTCTCATGCTCTCTCTCTCTCATTCTCTCTCTCAAATAAATAAATAAAATCTTTAAAAAAAAAAAAAGAAATTGTATTTTTATATCCAACGACACACAGAAAATGAGATTTTAAAAAATGCTTACAACAGCATCAAAGAACATCAACTCTTCAGGAATAAATATAACAAAATATGTATAAGGTTTTTATATAGAAAAGTATAAACATCGAGAGAAATTTAAGAAAAATTAAATAATTGGTGTGATATACCATATTCATGGATTGAGAAAATCAGTATTATAAACATGTCATTTCTCCCCAAACATATATATTGATTCAATGAAATTCCAAACAAAATTCCAGAAGAATTAAGTTTAATGAAAATTAAGCCTATTCTAAAAATATGTATGTACATGCAAAAGACTAAAAAGAACCAGGATAATCTTGAAGAAGAAGAACAAAGTCAGAAGTAATAGCTATCCAAATTTATTATTAAACTACAGTCTTTAAGACAATGGTGCAAAATTAGAAAGATTATGGAAATAAACCAGAAACTTCAGAAACAGACATGTGGATATTTGATTTGTGACAAATGTGGCACTAAAGAATGGTGAGGACAGGACTTTCTTCAGTAAATGGTACTGGGTCAACTGGCTATCCATATGGAGAAAAAGAAATGAAACTCTATTACTAAATCATCCTGGATACAAAAGTCAGTTTCAGGTAGATGGTAGATGTAAATATTGTAGGTAAAACAATCAAGCTTCTAGAAATCAGTAGAAAATCTCCATGATTTGAGGTAGGGAGAGATTTCCTAAACTGGTAACAGAAAGCACCGACAAAAAAAATTGGTAAATTGGACTGCAGTTAAGTTAGGAAGCAATGAGAGATGATTAAGAAAGTAGAAAAGTGACTTGTAACTATTCCTGGAAAAAACACACACACACACATACAAATAAACTTTATGAACACCCCACCCAAAAAAAAGAAAGTGAAAAGGTAAGCCACAGAGAATGATACTTGAAACATAATTGAAAGAAGAGCTCATGTTCAGAATAAATAATCTCTGTAGTTCGTTAAAAAAAAAAACATGCACTTGAAAGACAGGAAGAGACTTGGACACACCGTAAAAGAAGATATCCAGATGGCCAGGAAAATGAAAAGCTATCACAAAAATTTCAAATTAAAGCAACAGTGATATAACATGAACCCCCCTCTTCAGTAGCTAAAATTAAAGAGACTGACAATGGCAAGTGTTGACGAGGAGAGAGAGGAATGGGAACTATGATACATTGCTGGGGAGGGTACAAATTGGTACAGCAACTTTGGAAGACTAGTCAACAGAGGGTACTAAAGCTGAGCATATGCAAACCTTATGACCCAGAAGTTCCACCCTTAGTAATACACTCAACAAAAATGTATGCATGTGGGCACCAAAAGTCACATAGAAGAGAGTTTTTTTGCAGCATAATTTATAACAGCCATGAGCTGTGAATGACACAAATGTCCATCAAGAATGGAATGAATAAATAATATATGGTATATTCATACGATGGGATACTATACAGAAATTAAAGTGAACAGACTACAGCTAATATGGATGAGTATTACAGATGTGGAGTGAAAGAAGATGAATGTAAAAGAGCATATACATTGTATGACTACCCTTAAATTTAGAAACTTTCAAACCTAATCTATATTAAAATATAGATTATAGTTAATTTGGGGGAAGAGGAAAGGAATATTTGATTGTCTGGGACATTAGAAGGGTTCTGAGTGCTCATTAGTTTTTCATGGATAGATGGTTATGGATGTGTTTATTTTGTGATAATTTATTGAGCTATACATATGATTTGTGCACTTACCTTTATGTAAATGTCAATTAAGGAAATTTAAAGAAACTGACACCTTCTGGCCTATATAGTGTGGTGTTTTCTGTGGTTTGTGTCAGTGTAAATTCTCCATTCATGTTGCCTTTTTAAAATTTTTACTGAGGCAGAGAGAGGATGAGGTTGGATTTTAATTGAACCTTTATTTGTTTCCTTGTACCTTTGTTCCCTTCATGAAACAGGTGGGCTAGGGTACTGGACAGTGGGGAGCTTTGAGGCCAGAGGATCTTGAGACTGTCATGATTCAGACTGTTACTGGGGCTAAGGCAGCCTCAGAGTAGACCCCTGAAGTCAGCATGGAAGGAGAGAATTCCAGGAGTTGTAATAGTGGTCAGGAGCTGGCAGCCTGGTTTAAGTTCTTTTGGCATCTTTACTATGGTATTTAAAGTATGACTTTCCCCGGGTATTGTTAAATGAAAACATGTTACTAAATTGTCAGGAACTCATGTTGGAAATACGGCATTAGCAGTAGTGTGATATAGGGAAAGAAGATAAGCTTAGAGGTAGATGCAGATCGAAATCCTGGCTTAATTGTTACTGGCTAGATGCCCAGCTTGAGGCAGTTTACTCCAATTCTTTGTGCTTTAATTTCTTTATATCAAAATGGGGACAAGAGTTATACTCAGTGAAAATTTGATGAAATTACTGCGTGAATGGAATAGCACTGTGTTTGATATGTTATAGGTGCTCAGTAGATGTTAGACTTCTTTCCCATCCCTTTTGATAGGTCAGTAAATAATACTTGTGAACACAAACTGTTTCTGTGGAGAGAATTACAAAACAGAAAAATTCTGTGTATTTATTCCAGAATTCTGTTTAAGTGAGGATTTGTAATCTCTGAAGAGAAATGGTAGACTTTTTGTGTATTAATCTTCAACTTTTGCAAATACAGTGATCCAGCCCTCTTCTCTCTTTGAACAGATTTTTATTATAAAAATATTTGCCCACTACAAATATAAGAATTTATAAGAAAAAAATTAAAATTACTTTTAAATGTACCTCACAGATGTAAATGCTTTTAAGATTTTGGTGTATTTTCTTCCATTGATTTGTCTGTACATTTCATTTTATTTTATTTTATTTTATTTTATTTTTGTTTGTATGTTTTAAAACCACTGTTTTAGGTAAAAGCATACGTGTGATTTTTGCATCCCCCATTTTTCTCTTACTATCTAACATTTCTCTATGTTATGTAAAATTTTTCATATTATTTTAGATAGTTTCGTAGTATTACATCTTAGGTCATATTATAGATTTTACTGTTAGACACTTTGGAGATTTCCAGTTTTTTGTTGTTATGCTGTGATAAGCATCATTTTTTTGCATAAAGCATCCACATTTAGGATGATTTCCTTAGGGAGAGATTTAGAGAAATGTAATTACTATATCCAAGGGAAAGATACTTCTATGGTTTTTAGATACACATTTTAGAATTGCTTTGCAGAAAGACTATATCAGTTTATACTTCTGCCAGGAATATCTAAATGAATCCATTTGTGAAACTCTCACTACTAATGAGTATTACCTGTTTAAAACTGTTTAGTGTGTTTTTTCATTTTCATAGCATATGTCCAGTGCTCAGCACAGATACTTGACCACACAGAATCGACAGCGGATGGGCACTACTAGCTTGATGGAACGTTTCTTGCAGGACGTGCTCCGGCACCACCCATATCATTCTCAAGAAAGCAGGTAAAGTAGCTGAGTGGAATTCTGTTAGTACAGAGTTATTATATGTTATAGTCGATGTTTGTGTGAACTTTCTAGTACTTCTTAAAATGAATCTTTCCATTAAGGAATTTGAAGTGAAATTTTACCTAGTAACTTCTCTTTGCTGCTATTTTAAAATCTTTTCTAGCTTAAATAAGAAATTTCACTCTAAAAGATAGGGACCACACCATGCTTTTTTCTAAAGAGAAGTCTTAGGTCAATAAATAGTTATACATCATTAAGGTATTCTACTAAGCATGTCATAAGATTAAGCAGGGGTAATGGTGGGGGCAAAAAGAGCCTTTAAAAGATCAGGAACAGACCAGCTGGTGACTGTAGCAGCGTAAGTAAAAACTAAGTCAGTTCCACCCTAACTGAATTATTTGCTAACTGAATCGAAGAGATAGCAAATAGAACTGGCTTTTAAATGATCTGTCAGTGTCTTGATAGCTTTTTCTTGTATCAATGTTTTGGTTGTTTTAATAAAAATAAATATTTTGAAAATATTTAAGAGTTAATGTCCTATGTCAAAGAAAAACAGGATTAGTTTAAGAACTATGTGCAAGTTTGCAGCTACAGCTGTATGAGATAAAGCAAAACAGATTATTAGCATATCTGTGCAGAATAGTTGAGATAAGCACCAGCAGTAGAAAAAGGATAAACTTTTTGAATGCTTTGCTTTGCAAGTTACAACCCAGAATTTAGCAAATGGAGAAAAAGTTTAAATGGGGAAAAAGTTTAAAAAATAAATGTTCTTTCTTAGCTGTTGGAAAGACAGATTATGTTGGGGTCAGTATAAATTTCCAGTTTATAGCTTGTATAAGCAATGCTTCAACAGACATATTTGTACATGCAGCTATTTCTTGTGGTGTAGATTCCTAGAACTTGAACTTCTGGGCTAAAGTTTCTGAGCCTTAAAAAATATTTTTTATCTTTTAACCTTTCATTTTGGAATAATTTCCGGCTTACAGAGAAGTCACAAAACTGGTACAAGAAATTCTTGTATAACTTTCCTCTGACTTCTTCAAATGTTAAATCTAAAATAATGACAGTACAATGATCAAATCCATGAAATTACATCGATGCCATACTATTTATAGACCTTATTCAGATTTTGTTAGTTGTCTTACTAATGTCCTTTTTCTGGGACCAGGATTCAGTCCAGGATCACACATGGCATTTAGTTGCCCCATCTCCTCAGACACCCTTAATCAGGATCAGTTCCTCAGTCTTTGCTTTCAAGCCTTAGACACTGCTGGCCAGTTATTTTGTAGGATGTCCCCAAATTGGAGTATGCCTGACATTTTCTCATGATTAAACTTAGGTTATGCATTTGGAACAAGAATAAATTATAATTGATGTTGTGCCCTTTCAGTGTATTAAGGAGACCCATGTTGTCGTCATGTCTCATATGGCTGGTGATGTTAACTTGGATCACTTAATTAAGGGGCTTCTCTACTATTAATGTTACTCTTTTCCCCATTATAATTAGTAAGACTTGTGGAGAAGTACTTTGAGACTATGTAAATAAATACGCTGTTTCTCATCTTATTTCCACCCACTTATTGTAAGCATTAATTGATGATTCTTCCCTGAAACAGTTATTACGTGTATTAATTAGCCTTCATAAAGAAGAGCTTTCTTGTTCCCTCACTTATTCGAGTATCTATTTATGTCATTATAAACTCATGGCTGTGTCTTCTGTGGGTTTTAATCCTTTACTCTTACTTATTTTGTTGCTCAAGCTGTGTGTGGAACTTTAAAATTCTTGCGACACTTCCTTAGAAGGCTATGCCAATTTATATACAATTTATATAACATATATATACACCAGTAGTCTATGAGAGCGCTCATTTTTCTGTCACTCTTGCTAACACTGGGATTAGCAACTTCTTCCCTCCCCCCATAACATAATAGGCCAAAAAAGCGTATCCCTTCATTAGCCTTTATTTACTTGAGAGTAAAATAGAACATCTCTTTATATATGTTTATTAGCCATATGTTTATTTTATGAATTGTTTGTAGATGTTGCCTGTTTTTCTATTGAATTGTTTATATATTTTGGATTTGTATTCAGTATTTGTAGATAATAGTCCTTTGTATTTTAAATATGTTACAGTTATTTTCCCAACATCTGTCATATGTCTTTCATCTGTGTGTACTGTCTTTTACCATATAGAAATTAAACATTTTGACATAATATATGTAAGGGAATTTTCCTTTATGGCTTCTTTCATGTCTTTTTCTTCATGTCCTTATTTCTGCTTTTAAATATTTTTAATCTTCCTGGAATTAATGTTATCATATGTGGTGTGAAGTAGGACTTCTTATTTTTTTGTAAAAGTATATTAATTATCTCCACTGATATAAAATGTCACCTGTCAGGGCGCCTGGCTGGCTCAGTGGGTAGAGCATGCAACTCTAGGTCTCCTGGTTGGGGGTTTGAGCCTCATGTTGGTTGTGGAGATTACTTTAAAAACAAAAAAATGTCACCTGTAACATAAACTAAATTCCTCTATTTGTGTATCTATATCTATTTTCCCATCAGTATATCTGATTTTGAATTCCATTTTCTTACCTTGAGTTTTTTTAATCCCATGCTAACACATTATTTATGTTTATAAACATTCTAAATTGTAGAGTTTATTTTTAAAAATTTCTTCCCTCCCCCCCTTATCTAGACATTGTAGGTTTTTCTATTATTTTAGCCTTCTTGAAAATCAGCTCTTGCTTTATTTTTGTTTTCTGTTTATTGGTTTTTCTTTTTCCTCATTAATTTTCTCAAATTTCCTGGGTGGGGAGAATTTGATTATCTTTCTTCCTGAATTAAGTGCTCATTTAGTTAATTTGTGCCTACTAATTCTTTTTTTAGTGGAAGATTTAAAAGTGTGAGGTTTCCATTTTGATCACCTCATAGATTTGATATGTAGTTTTTAAATTTTACTTACAGATTTCAAAAATTTAGCACAAGAATTATATAAAAGAGAGGGTTTTTAATCTTTAATGGTGAGATTTTTAGAGGGCTTTTTTGTTGTGAAATTAGTTTAAAGTGAGTAGAAATATTGGGACACCTGGGTGGCTTAGTTGTTAAGCCTCTGCCTTCGGCTCAGGTCATGATCCCAGCATCCTGGGATCAAGCCCCGCATCAGGATCCCTGCTCAGCGGGAGGCCTGCCTCTCCCTCTCCCACTCCCTCTGCTTGTGTCCCTGCTCTCACTGTGTCTCTCTCTGTCAAATAAATAAATAAAATCTTTAAAAAATAAAATAAAATGAGTAGAAATACAGATTATGATTTCATTGTTAATTTTAACCACATGCAAATACAGATGCAAATCAAAGCATTTAGATGATCTGATTCCTAACTTTTTTGGGATTTTGCCTAATTGTTTGGTTTATGATTCTGCCTTACTTCCTTTTCCTTGTCAAACATTTTAAGATTAATTTTATTTTGAGAATGTTGTGATAGTCTTTAAGACAAATAAATGGAGATGGTCTTCCAGGGTTCTGAAAAACTAGGGTAAAGTGGTGATTGTACTGCAGTTTTATTGATCAGAGTTCAGAAGTATGAAACCTTCTGGAATTTTTTTGCCCTATCATATTATTCTAGTATCTGGGTTAACTTTTTAATTTTACAAATACCAAAAAATGTTCTTTTAGTGTTAATTGTGATAAATTTTTATGGGAAAGAAATAATGATATTTATGACATTAATAAAAGTTGCATGTGGCTGACTCATGTATACATTTCTCTTAGATGATTGAAGCATCTCAAATTGAAAAATATTTAATAAAGGTATTTTTTAGGTGTTAATCTATTTTAAAAAAACTTATTTATTTTAAAGCATTTTATTTATTTTTAAAGATTTTATTTATTTATTTGACAGAGAGAGAGACAGCAAGAGAGGGAACACAAGCAGGGGGAGTGGGAGTGGGAGAAGCAGGCTTCCTGCCGAGCAGGGAGCCCGAGCAGGACCCTGGGATCATGACCTGAGCCAAAGGCAGACGCTTAACGACTGAGCCACCCAGGCATCCCAAAAAACTTATTTTTAATAGATTGCATTTTAGGACAGTTTTAGAGCAACAGAAAACTATTTTTTTTTTAAGATTTTATTTATTTATTTGACAGAGAGAGAGACAGCGAAAGAGGGAACACAAGCAAGGGGAGCAGGAGAGGGAGAAGCAGGCTTCCTGCTGAGCAGGGAGCCTGATGTGGGGCTCGATCCCAGGACCCTGGGATCATGACCTGAGCCGAAGGCAGACGCTTAACCGACTGAGCCACCCAGGTGCCCCTAGAGCAACAGAAAACATGAAAAAGTAGTACAGAGAGTTCCTATATACCCTCTCCACCTAATTTCCCTATTACTAACAACTTACATTAGTATGGCACATTTGTTACAATTAATGAACCAATATTAATACATTAAGTTCTGTAGTTCATTCAGCTGTTCTTAGTTTTTACCTAATGTCTTTTTCTGTTTCAAGGTCCCATCTGGGATAACCATGTTCCATTAACTTGTCTCCTTAGACTCCTCTTGGCATTTAAAATTTTTTTCCGGGGGGGGGGAGGGGCAGAGGGAGAGGGGAGAGAGAATCTTAAGCAGGCTCCACGCCCAACACAGAACCTGATGCAGGGCTTGCTGTCACGACTGTGAGATCATGACCTGAGCCGAAACCAAGAGTCGGATGCTTAACTGACTGAGCCACCCAGACACCCCTGATTTTAGCCATCCTGACAGTGAGGTGTGAGGTGACATCTCATTGTAGTTTTGATTTGTACTTCCCTGATGATGAGTGATGATGAGATACTTTTCATGTGTCTGTTGGCCATCTGTATGTTTTCTTTGGAAAAATGTCTATTCATGTCTCCTGCCCATTTTTGATTGGATTATTTGTTTTTGGGGTGTTGAGTTTTATAAGTTCTTTATATAATTGGATACTAACCCTTTATCAGATATGTCATTTGCAAATATCTTCTCCCATTTGGTAGGTTGCCTTTTAGTTTTGTTGATTGTTTTCTTCACTGTGCAGAAGCTTTTTATTTTGATGAAGTCCCAATAGTTTATTTTTTCAGAGACATGTCTAGGAAGAAGTTGCTGTGGTCGATGTCAAAGAGGTTACTGACTGTGTTCTCTAGGATTTTAATGGTTTCATGTGTCACCTTTAAGTCTTTAATCCATCTTGAATTTATTTTTGTGTATGGCAGCATTATCTACAATAGCCAAATTATGGAAACAGCCCAAATGTCCATTGACTGATAAATGGATAAAGAAAATGTGGCACATACACACATAATGCACACTGGAATATTACTCAGCCATAAAAAGAATGAAATCTTGCCATTTGTAATGATGTGGATGGAGTTAGAGTATCATGCTAAGTGAAATAAGTCAGTCAGAAAGACAAATACTATTATGATTACACTCATGTGGAATTTAAGAAACGAAACAAATGAGCAAAGGAAAAAAGAGAGAGAGGCTAACCAAGAAACAGACTCTTAACTATAGAGAACAAACTGATGGTTACCAGAGGGGAGATGGGTGGGGGGATGGGTGAAATAGGTGATGGGGATTAAAGAGCGCATTTGTGATGAGCACCGGGGGCGTCGTATGGAAGTGTTTAATCACTAAATTGTACACCTGAAACTAATGTTACACTGTATGTTAACTAACTGGAATTTAAATAAAAACTTAAAAAACCCAACAGTGTGTTAAATAATAGCTAACATTTGTGGATGATTATAATTTCCAGGCTTTTAAAAAATGCTCTTTACATATAACAACTAATTTACTCCTCAAAACAATCTCATGAGGGAAAGTAATATTCCGTTCTTTTTTTGAGAGAACTGAAGCCTAGAAGGTTATGTAATTATGTAACACTTTTTGCTGTTTACCACTCTGATAAATGATATATGGCTTTTTTTTTTTTTTAGTAGTGTTTTATGTTTAGGAGCCATTTGTGTTTATTAAGTAGCAATTGGTGGAGCTGCCTCCACCTTCTGTGCTGATTTCCCTGCCTGCAAATACATACAGGGTACAGCCTCATGTGATTGCCTTGATTCTTTGTCCTCTAACAAGCGGGCCCAGGATAGAAAGAAAATAACATTATTGTGCCTTTATTGTAACATTTTAAATAGATATTAGAGTATTTTTATGGATTTTCCCCCCTTGCTTTTTAGATCAACCCAAAATGAGAGACTTCTTACGAATACTGCGTCACCTCCTGAAGTGGTTCCTGTTGATGATTCTGTTTCTGAAGGAGCGACTGAGGATGCTGCTGGAGTCAAAGGAGAGAGATCCACCAAGGGTTTTGAACCTAGTAAAGAGTTGCATTCTAGACCCAGCAAATCTCAGGAATATATACAGGGTGTTTCAGTTAGACCATCAGTTATTCAAAAACTGGAGAAGGGACAACAGCAGCCCTTGGGGTTTGTTCAGAAAATTGGGAGTGGCATGAAAGAATTTAATCCAGTTGGTATTGGCCAAGCTACACATACTAGACCAAGCTTAATATGTCCATCAGTGATTTCTAGTGCTCCTGCTAGTTGTTTAGCTGGAAGTTCCTTTGATAGACCAGTTACAACTAAAACTACTAGGTTACCAGCTGCAGCTAGTTCAGAATCAGTCAGAAAATGTGACCCAAACAAAGTTGACAGATACGTTGAACAGCCAGACAGGGGCTCTAGAAATCCTGTGCTGTCATCCAGTCTAGAAACTTCTTCAGTTTCCTATCAGAAACCTAAAGAACCAAATAGGAAGTCTTTAGGTACAAATTCAGATAAATTGATTATACAGGAAGATGAAAAATCTCAGTGTAAAACTTTGTCAGCTGGCGCTAAAGTCCATGAATTTATGGGCACTGAAGGCTCCTTAAAATCTGAATCTCTTTCCAAATTAGCTGTCAACCAAGGAATCAACCTGAATAAAAGTGGCATGCCTTCTAATAAAGGAATCTTTGAAGATGCTACTGCAAAGCACCGTGGGAAATTCTTTTCTGATGTGGATCATACCCAAGAGGAAAAGCATTTGGTTTTTAATAAGTCAGCCTTTTTGGGACAGAAGAGCTCAGTGATTTCTGAAGTGAAGTTTGCTCGTGGCTCTCTTCAGTCAGCGTCTGATCAACCCGAAGAGGCTGCGCAAGACCTTTGGAAAGAGGAGCAGGTTGACCAAGAAGATAAAAACTATGAATCAAGAGCTTCTGAAATGAGTTTTGACTGCAGTTCCCCTTTTCATTCACCGACTGACGAATCTAAGGTGACTGCCAAAGAAATAAACCTTTCAAAGGAAGCATATGCCGATTTGCAGTGTAAGAATAATAAATCTTTCATTTCTGAAATAAGTTCTGATCGTGACGGCTCTCTTCCGTTGGCTACCAACCGAACTCAAGTAATTGTTAAAGGTGTAAGGGTTCAGAAGGCAAAGCCTATTAGCCTGGTTGATGAAAGCTATGAATCTAGTGATTCAGAGATTAATTTTGAATGTGATGCCTTACTTCAGTCAACCAATGACTACCCCCAACAACCTGCAAAAGAAGTAAGCCTTCCTAAGGAGGAACACATTGACTTGGTTGATAAGAACTATGGATCTAGTAGCTCCGAAGTAAGTACTGATTCTCCATTTCCTCTTCAGTCAGTGGGCGACCGACTCCCAGTGGCTGCCACAGAAGCAAAACTTCAGAAGGTTCACATTGGCTTGGTTGATAAGAACTATGGTTCGAGTTGTTCTGAAACAAGTATTGATAATGATGCTTCTCCTCAGTCAGTAGTTGAGCATCCCCACCTGGTTGTCAAAGAAAGAAACCTAAAGGATAGACAGGTCTACCTGAAAGATAAGAACCTTAAATCCACCAGTGCTAAAGCCCATCTTGATTATGCGGTCTCCCTTGAGACAGTGACTGATGAATCTCAGAGGACTGTTGAAGAAATACATCTTCTGGAGGAGAAGAATGAACCTGTGGATATGAACTATGATTCTCACGGTTCTGAAATGAGTTTTCACACTGATGCTCGATTAGTGGCTGGCCAATCCAGAGTAATAGTTAAAAAAGTGAACCTCCGAGAAGTAGCTGTTGACCTGGAGGATAAGAGCGTTAAGTCTAGCAATTCTGATCAAAGTTCTGATTCTCGTGCTTCTCTTTATCAGTCAGCTAGTGATCAACGTGAAATAAGTCTGAAAGAGTTAAATGTTGACATGGAAGTTAAGAGCTATGGGTGCTCCAGTTCTGAGTTGACTTTTGAATCTGATCCCCCTGCCATGTCAGGTACTGAGCAGTCTGAGATGGACATGGAAGAAATAAGAAAAAGGCACATTAACTTGGAAGGTGAGCACTCCGGGTCAAATAGTTCTGCAATAACTTTTGATTCTGATATTCTTCTGCGCTCAGGAGTTGACCAGTCTCAAGTGGCTATTTATGTGGAGGAACCTAGTCCTCTGGAAAACAAGACTAATAAATCTTGTGTTGCTGAAATAACTTTTGATTCTGATATACCTGTTCATTCGGGGACTAATCAACCAGAACTGGCTGTTAAAGACGTAATCATTCAGAAAGAAGAATATATACACTTAGGGAGGAAGAATGAAGAACCCAGTGATTCTGAAATAAGTTTGGATTTTTATGTCCCTCCTCATTCAGTGACTGACCCTCCTGAAGTAGCTATGGAAAAGCTAAATCTTCAAAAAGAAGAGCAGATATACTTAGAAAATAAGGACAATGAACCTAGTGGTTCCGGATTAAGTTTGGATTATGGTATTTTTCATTCAATGACTGGACATTCTACAGATCCCATTAAAGAAATGAATCTTCAGGAAGAGCACATACACTTGGGAAATAAAGGTAATGTGCCTAATGTTTCTGAAATCAGTTTGAAATCTGACATTTCTTATCATTTAATGACTGATCATCCTAACATAGCTGTTAATGAGATAAGCCATCAGAAAGAACATATACACTTACAAGATAAGGATAATGTATTAAGTGTTTATGAAACAAGTTTGGATTCTGGTGTCCATCTTCATCAGTCAGTGACTCACAAGCCTGAAACAGCTGTTAAAGAAATATGGCTTCAAAAAGAAAGACATGCTAAATTCAAAAGTAAAAGTGCTAAATTTAGTGGTTCTGAAACAGATTCTGACATCCCTCATTATTTAGTGACTGAACCTCAGATAGCTGTCAAAGAAATCAATGTTCAGAAAGAAGAACGTGTTCTAGAAAAAAAGAGTGATAAATATAGCAGTTCTGGAATAATGTTTGGTTCTGATGTCCTTCCTCACTTAATGACTGAAACACCTCACATTGCTGTTTTGAAGGAGGACCATGTTGCCCCAGAAGGTAAAACTACTGGCTCTAGAGGTTTTGCAGTAAATTTGGATATTGGTGCCCCTCTTCATTCAGTCATTGGCCAACCTCAGCTAACCCGCTTGAAGGAACAGAATGTTCATCTGGAAGATAAAAAGCGTGAATCTAGTCATTGTAAAATAAGATATGATTCTGGTGACCCTCTTCAGCTATTGACTGGACAATTTCAGGAAGTGGTTAAGAAAACAAACCTGAGGAAGGAAGGGAAAGTTGTAATGAAAAATAAAATGGTTCAAACTAAAGGTTCTAAATTAATACGTGCTTCTGGTGTTTCTCTTCAGTCTGTGGCTGATAAACCTGAAGGGGCTATTAAACGAGTAAACCTTGAGAATGAAGGTCATGTGAACGTGGAAGATAAGAACAGCCAATGTAGTGGTTCTGAAATGAGTTTGGATTCCGATTTCTTGGTTGAGTCAATAATTGATCAACCTCAAATAACTATTTTGGATCAGGACCATATTGAGCTAGAAGATAAGCACAGTCAGTCTGGTGGTTCTGAAATGAGTTTTGATTCTGAGGATCCTCTTCAGTCAGTGGCTGAGCAGGTTAGAGAAACTGTTAAAGAAATAAGCCTTTGGAAGGATGAAGTTGATGTGGAAGATAAGAGGGATGAACCCAAGGGTTTTGAAATGGTGTATGATTCTAATGTCCTTTTTCAGTCAGTGGCTGCCCAAACTGAAGAAGTCGTTAAGGGGATGAACCTTTGGAAGGAGCATGTTGACTTGCAAGGGAAGATTGTGGAGCCTAGTGACCCTAAAATAAATTTTGATTCTAATGAATCTCTTCAGTCTGTGGCTAATGAAATTCAAGATGCTATTGCAGAAATAAATCTTCTGAGGGAAGGACATGTTTGTCTGGACGATAAGGGCTATGAACCCAGTGATTCTGAAATAATTTATGTTTCAGATGTCCCTCTTCAATCAGTGGTTGAGCAACCACACCTTTTGGAAGGGGAACATGCCAATTTGGAAGATAAGAGCAGTATCGCTTGTCCTGAAATAACTTTTATTTCTGATGATCATCTTCAGTCAGTGGCTGACCAGCTTCAAAAGTCTGTTAAAGAAGTCGGTCTTTGGAAGGAAGACCATATTTACCTGGAAGATAAGAGCTATAAACTAGGTGACTTCGAAGTAAGTTATGATTCTGATGTTCCTGTTCACTTCGTGACTGATCAATCTCCTCTGGCTGTCAAAGAAATAAACTTGCAAAAGAGGGGTCATCATGACCTAGAAGATAAGAGCTGTGGACCCAGTGTTTCTGAAATAAAATGTGATTCTGGTATTCATTTTCAGTTAGAGGTTGACCAATCTCAAGTGGTGTGCAAAGAAATAGATCTTCCAAAGGAAGGGCATCTTGGCATGGAAATAAAGAGCAGTGAACCGAGTGATTCTGAATTAATGTGTGATTCTGATGTCCCTCTTGAAATAGTGGTTAATGAACTTCAAGTGTCAGTTAAAGAAGCAAATCTTCGAAAGATGCTATTTGTGGACCTGGTGACCAGTGATAGTGATTGTGAAGTGATTGCTGAGTCTGATATGCCTTTTCAGCCAGTGATTGACTCACCTCACATGACCGTCAAAGAAATCAATTGTATAAATACGGAAGGTTATGATCTGGAAGGTGAGTGCTGTGACTCCTGTGGTTCTGAAATAGGATATGTTTGTGAAGCCTCTCCTCAATCACTGGCACACCAATCCAAAGAGACTTTCAAAGTAGTAAACCAGAAGAAAGACTATATTATTCTGCAGGAGTCAAGCTGTGAGTCTTATGGTTCTGAAATAAATTTTCAAATAGATCCCCCAGATCGGTCTGTGACTCTCTCATCACAAGGGTCTGATAAAGAAATGGTGAAATACATTGACTCAGAAGAGAAGAGTTATGGATCTGATAGTCCTAAAACAAATTTCAAATGGGAAGACGATTCTCAGCCAATGGCTGACCAGCTTCAGGAAGAAGACAAAGGAATCAACATTTGTCAGAGGAAAGGTCTCGAAACTATTGGCCGAAAAGATAAGCACTGTGAATCTCCTGTTTCTGCAGTGCGTTGTAATGCCTCTTCTGGGTCAGCCGTCCATCAAAGGGCTAGTAAAGGAAAACTTCTGAAGCTAAAACATGCAGATCCAGAAAGTATGAGCTGTGAACCATGTGGTTCTGGAATGAGTTTTCAGTGTGAGCTCTCTCTTCAGTCTGACACTGACCAGCCTCAAGAAGCTGTTAATAAAAAAGGACTGTATAAGAAGATGTCTCTGGACCTAGAAGAAACAAACCGCGATTCCCATTCAAGCTCTATTTTCGTGGTTGATCCTGTCAGGAACCTGGAAAAGGCAAAGGAGGTCATAGAAGACAATCCGGATGAACCTGTTCTTGAAGCCTTGCCTCATGTCCCTCCTTCATTTGTAGGGAAAACATGGTCTCAAATAATGAGAGAAGATGACATGAAAATTAATGCTCTTGTCAAGGAATTTAAGGAGGGTCGTTTCCACTGTTACTTTGATGATGATTGTGAGACCAGGAAAATAAAAAAAAAAAAATTTGAATGAAGGAAAAAAGATTACCTGGACTGACCCGAGTCAGGACACTGCAGCAATTCAAGTTCTTTCAGATTGTGATGATAATGCAGGTGGCATTTCAGATACCGATGACTTTTCAGTGGCCTTAGATAAATCTAGCCATCATTCTACAGTAAAGAGGCCTTATTATGAACAATCATGGCGACTGGCTTCTCGATGTCAGGCTGTAAAAGTCAGCCATGGAACTCAAACGAATTTCACAAACCAGTCAGACACACAAGACAGTGGACAGGAGGACGACTCACCAACAGGGAAGCGTTCGCTTCTACAGGACAAAAAAACAAAAAAGAAAGTGAAAATTGGAACACTTGAATTTCCTGAAACATGTACTAAAGTTTTGAAGCCTTTGCAACCCAATGCCTTAGTCTATGTTATTTCTTCAAATATGAAATTTCAGGACAGTGAAACTGCCAACTTCTCTAAAAAATACCGCACCCCCAGAAGTCGAGATGTTAGCATAGAGTACAAATATAAACGGAGCTCCTTTAATTACTATGACCCATTGAATAAGAAAATTGTAATTAATCCTCCACTGAGCATCGATGTATCAGACCCTGACAGAACTAACTGGCTTCAAGCTCATCTCAGCGACCTGAGCTCCAGTTCAGGCGAGGAAGATGCTGAAGATTGTGACCCAACAGCCGTTTTGACCATAAGGGATGAATTACTGGCCTATCCGGGGGCCCCCGTTTCTCCTGAGCCAGTGCCAAGGCCAGGGACTTCGAGCGCTGGTGCAGCTCCAAAGGAAAGTAACTTCCAGGTAACGCTTGTCGACCGCGATGCCGCCGGGACCTCTTCAAAAGCAGTTACCCGTAAGTTCTTAGAAGGTAGAAAGAAAATTCAGAGGCGGAGGATGACAGCGAACGATAATAAGCCAGGTTACCCCCAGAAGGTTTATAAACCAATTAGTCTCCACCCACAACCCAGAATCGCTTCAGAAAAACGGCCAATTTGGATTCAGACCAAACTAAATGATATAATTCGGAAGTATCTTTCAAAATACTCGGCCTTCTTGCGTCGCAAATACCAGTCCAGGAGCGCCTTTATTAGACTGCATCTGAAGAAGAAGAACCGCGACGTCGCTAAGTTAAAGAAAGCGAAGAGCCCCACCCACATGGTTTTGAGGTCGTCGGTTTCGCGGGTTCCCTCGGGTCCGCCGGGTCCACAGGGTCCGCAGGGTCCCTCCGCGCCGCCGGGTCCGCCGGGTCCGCCGGTGGCGGCTGCTGAGGAGCAGTTAATCGCTGCCCCCGGCTCTACTCCCAAGCAACCTGGGCAGGGTTCTCGCCCCCCTGCAGGAAGAAAGAGGAATGGTGGTAAAAAACGCCCGAGGAAGAGAAGAAGGCGGCTTTCTCGACCTGTGAAGATATATGCTTTGAGAAGCTTATATTCTCAGGTACCGTACTCCGATAGGATGAGGACTCGGCTATCAAACAAACCGCGGGCTAATGAGGCCACCTAGAAGTGTTGAGGCTAGCTGAGGATTCAGTACTTCACTTGAAATATATTTGTGCACATAGCTTTCCCAGCTTTGGTGAAAAGAATTTACCTTCAACTATTTTGCTACAGACATTATTTTTCAGAACTTTTATAATTGATTTAAAATTAGTGTTTAAGGTCCTTTTTTTTTTTTTTTGAGATTTAAACTCATCCTTCGTCCGTTTGCCGTAGAAGAGCTTCATCTTAATTTATATCCATCATTTAGCACAGTATATATACATTTTTTTCTCCCTCAAATCATGTCCCTCTTATTTATTTTTTATGATTGTATCTCATGTCAGCAGATTATAATATTGCAAAAATGAATGTGGCAAACATTAAATGCTATCTTATTTTTCCTTTTTAAAAACTGAAACAAAGGAATATGTACTTCTGTGCGTTTCAGAGTGGCATTGTCAAAGTTGTATTCTGGATAATTAAAAAGAAGAAACTAGAATAAGTTATCTCCACTTTCGAGTGAGGTTGATTTAAATAATCACAAACAAAATATAATTGATCTTTCTTTTAAAAGCATCCAAGGAAACGAGATTCCATAATCTTTACTCCAGTTTTTAAAAACTGCCTAGTGATTTTATATACGTAAACACAAACTCCTTCTTCTTCATTTAAATTGGATTTGCAAGTCTCTAACTTTCCTTATTTGGACACATGCACATATACGATCTCTGTAGGTTTTTCTTTAGCATTATTAGATCTTAAGGGGAAAATGATCTTGCCAGTGTAATTATGTTTTCTACCACCTTTATTCCCCTCCACCTGAAGTGCTGGTGGTTTAATATGAAAATCTGAGTTATCTTTATGGCCTTACCTCTTAAAAATATTTCAGCCACTATCACATCATTTTCTGTAATTATTGAACTGAGATTGAACTGAAATTGGGTTGGTAATTTGGGCAGACCATTAATTGTTGTCATTAACAAATTCTTTGTAATCTTAATATTTCAAAAGATCTAATAAAACAGATAACCTACGTGGAGGCCAGTTTTGCAAGGGAAAAACTACATATTTGTATATTCGTTTGGCTTTCCTTAAACTTGCTAACTGATTTTAATAGTTCAAACAAAAGACGTTAAGATAAGCAGTTGGGTCTGAGATACTCAGAATATGTTTAGATCCTTTATTCAGAGACACTGGTTGAGCTGGTACAGACGCATCCAATTACCCTGTTAAGACAAGGATCCTGGATCCTTTTCTATCGTTAATGTTAAAGGAAACATGAATTTCAACTATCTTGTATAAACCACATTTTATTGAAACTAGATCAGTGTACCATGATTTCAGAGATAAAAATGTGTTACTTTAGAATTAATGAAATATAGTGTAACAGTTGGTGTCTAAATGTAGTTTTATTTCAGGGGCCGTTTTTAACCTGTGGGTATGTTATGATGGTGTTCTGTTGTAATTTCTTTACTTCTAAATTTAAAACAGTAATTCTGTTGAAAAACAAATGGGCAAATGTTTATATTCTTAGTTGCAAAGCAACTTCAACCTTGCCTCATATACAAACATATTTTAATTCCCTTTCTTAAAATAGTACTATGGGCCACTAATTTAAAATAACCCTCCAATTTTAATTTAGAAAGAAAACTGTCCTACTGATTAGGAAGTAAACAAGCAGGTAATATGTAAAGATATCCTATTTGTGGATATTGGTGTCTTTTTTTTCCTGTAAAGTAGACACGGTAATTTCCTTAAGTACTATTAGTAGGCATTCCGGATGCTTTAGGTTTAAGTTAAAAAGCAGGAGATCATCTGGAAATAATGTACTCAATGATTATGATGTGTCATATCTATTGTGATTGCATCACGCAGAGAGGACAGTTCTTATAAGTGAAATGATTAAAAGCAGTTAAAAAATTTTACTACTTTTTTCACATTGGAGACTCTTCTAAATACCATTTTTTTGAGAGAAAAAAGGTTTATATTTAAAATTTATATTACTAAAAATATCGAAGTATAATACAGTCCTGATTATTATTTTTTTTAACATTTTGGAAATGTTTATAAGTTCCTGTAGTCATTACTTTAGACAAGCTTGAAAACTTGAAATTGGAAAAATTATAATTTAAATTAAATTAGAAATGAATTACTTTGAGAATTTGGTAGGATACAAGATGTGCCCCTTTGTCAAAATATATTTTGGCTTCATTTGCCGATTAGATGAAACAGTTGGATGTTTTTTGTGTATTCAAGAGTGCATTAAATTCTTTTAATAGTGAAAAATCAAGTTATAACCACAATGAATATTTTATTAATCTTGTCCTTGTTCAGTATCTTGCATAAATTTTTATTATAATTGTCCCAAGTTATACAGTGTGTGGACAATGTTGTGTGAAGTGTGTTTTGCATTTGTGCATTTAAATTATTTGTGTAATTAGGGCTCTGAGTGACACTTTTTGGTAAAGAGAAACTATATTTAAATATTCAAGCAAGTATATATTTCCATGTAAAGCTAATGTGAAGACTAATGTATTTTTTATAATGCAGTTTAAAGAGTAAATTTGTTTTCAAAGTTGCCAAGATAAAATTTATCAAATATTGAAATTTGTCTCTACGTTCTCCTCATGTTAGGAAGTTTTTCTGGGAATACTTAAGGAATCAGAGAATAATGAAAACGAGTTCATTTTATAAATGGTCTTAGAGATAATAAATAAGAGAATATAAATGTTGATGCTGGTGAGGAAATAGTTTAACCAAAGATATACAGGTATGTTCATGGAGTACTTATTTCAAGGGTTAAAATTAAACAACTATTTATTTCTCTGGTGGAGTAGCGGGTTAGCAACTTTTCACTTTGTATACCTGTATTGAAAGAGTCAATGAACAGGACTGAGTTCAGGAGTCAGAAGCTACATCATTATTTGACACCTGCTGGGAAGAGAGAACTTCAGTGCCTCCAGTGTCATAGTGCATGTTATAAAGGACAAGAAAACATGGAAAAGTATACATATGTCACTGAGGTCGGGGCCTTGGGCCTCAATAGTATTGATTTCTGGGTTTTTTTGGTCCAGGATTATATTGCTAAGATGTAACAACAGCCTACTCTCTGTGATTCAAAAATTACTAAAGTAAAAATATGTGATGGATGTCCATATTCGCTAAAGGACTTTTATGTATAGAAATAAAACGTGGAACATACTGAAAAATCATGTAATTAGGGAATTAACACATCAAAATGTCAACTTGAGAAGATGAGAGGCTGAGGAAGAGTCTCAACATTTCCTTAAACTTTATTTAGACCCAAAATATTAGGGAAATGATATAGTAAGTTTCCTTTGTTCTTCTTATACGTTATATGTATATTTAAAAAGTTCTCCCAACATAGTTTAAACTGTTTACCTTGATTAAGAAATAGGTCTAGGATGAACTATAATTTGTTGCTGAATCTTTAAATAAGTATGAACTTATACTTTATTTACATTTATAATTTATTATATGCATGTTGTTTTTTTACATGCATTTTATTTTCTAAGTTTTTAAGCTGGACGTGTGTGTGTGTGTGTGTGCGCGCGCGCGTGTGCGCGTGTCCATCTTGAGCCCTTACTTACTAAGTGCCGGGCATTGTTCTGAGCTTTTAACCTGTATTATCTCATTTGATCTTCAAAGAGCCCTATGAGTTAGGTACTGTGATTGTCACTAAATAGCTCTATGCCTCAATTTTGGGATTACAAATGAGTTGTTATTTACTGTATTCAGATGGGGATTACAGGCAATCCCCAGTGCCAGGACACCACTCATCTACTGTCTGTATAGTTTAGCCTTTTCTGGACATTTCATGTAAATGGCATCATACAATATGTGGTGTTTGTCTGGCTTCTTTCATTTACTATAGTGTGTTTGAGGGTCATTCATGTTGTGGCATGTTATCAGTATTTTGTTCTTTATTGCTGAATAGTATTTATAATTAGTTTTTAATGAAGCTGGTAACAGAATGCTGGTCTCCTGATAAAAATAAAAAGCTGTTAGGCTTGAGGCTAGCTGTTCCTTTATGACTCTCATACCTGTTACCCTTGATTATTACCCCAATTCCAAGACCAACTGGATATCTGCCTTTTTAAGTGCCCTTATCCCATACTTGAATGCTTTATACTCCCTCTGTCTTTGATTCTTACTCCTTTTACTGCCCATCTTGGCATTCTTTTCACTGTGCTTTGTGAATTCTCATTTTCACTGTCAACACATTATCCTGTGTTTTCTCAATGTTTTCACAGTGGATTGCTTGAAGGTAGCCGAACTGAGAATCACATCCAAGTTAGCCATTCTCCTCCTCTCCACGGGCTGGAGAGCCAGGCAGTGTTGGTGATGGTACTGGTCATGGTGAACATTCTTCTTTACAGTTACACTTCTCCATAACTCCAGTACACACCATCAAAATCAAGAAATCAGCCTTGATATGGTATAACTCTACTCCACAGACCTCATTTGGATTTTACAGATTGTTCTAAAATTTCCTCCAGAGGTCCAGGATTTGACCCAGGATCACACACTGTCATGACTGTTCAGTTTCCTTCTGTATGGAGCAGTTCCTCAGCCTTCCTTTGTATTTAATAACTTGACATTTTGAAGTGTACAAACCAGTTTCTTTGTGGAATGTCCCTCAGTTTGAGTTTGTCTGGTGTTTCTTTATAGTTAATGCTTTGCGGGGGTTGGGGGCAGAAATTCTGTGGACTTTTCAATGTATCATAACTGCAGCCATGTGATGTCAGTTTGAATAAAAGTGGTGATTGAAAATATCCAGTCTTCGTCTTTATCTTAGAGGAAGAACTTTTAATAATCGGAAATGGGGGCTCTCATAGTGGGTAAGTTATCAACAGTTAATTTTTTCACAACTGAATTTTGACACAATTGGGACGGAAAATTTTGTTATATTTATCATCCAACTCATACATAAGACAGTAGCTTATGTGTACACTTAACAAATAACTACTCTCCATAACCCCAGCACCTCTGGTCCTATGCTAAGTCCTCTGGTGGGTGCCACAGATCCAAGCATCAAGCACACAAGCCTCTAGTTACTCACTTTCATTAACTGATATGAATGAAAGAGAGTTTCAGTAGTGGTAAGTTAGAGAACCTGCAGCATAATTCCTACACTTTCAAAAGATCGCTAATAAACCTATGTAGATAACATAGGATACTGCTATTTGGCATGGAAAAATTTCTCAACTTTCTGCACTGAGACCATTTGCAAGGCATTGCTCATCATTATCTGGAAAGATTGCTTTTCTGTGTTTGCATTATTATGAATAGTCTCTCCTGTGTTGGTTTGATGCATCAAGATGAATCGTTACATGGACTCCTTTAGTTATTTGGGCACAGAAAAGACTTCCTAAGGACAAGTCGATATATTCATCAGCTGTTCAGGTTTTGAGTTGAGCTATTGTCAGCTCTTTTGAACTGGAAAAATTGAGGGTTTGTTAATTTTTTTTGGAGAGTTGTTAATAGTGGTCACAGATAATGAATACATGATATTATATCCATTGAGCTGAAGTTATTTTATGAGATGAATGACCACTTGAAAATAAATTATTATCTACCATGATTATTTCACTGTACCAAATGGTGGTAGCCTCGTAACTGATTATAACTATAGCTTCACACAGTGTCCTTACATCTAGAATATATTTAAGTGAGTGAGTGGGGGGCATTGATGGCTCTCTATAGAGTCAGGGAAGCCACTTGATCCTTGTAAGTCATAATTTTCAGGTTTTCATTCTGGGTATACCACTTCACATATCTATAACCTAGCAGAACTATGAAGTTCTTTTTTTCCTACAGAGAAAGAAAAGTCCTAGCTCCAAATGCTACCTGGCAGTCACTACTGATTATGCTGGGCAATTTGGGGTTACTGTTTGTTCTCAAAAGACTGTCACACATTGTCATGCAACTTTTCAAATTGGACTTTTCTTCAATCGTGCTGAATGATCGTGTGAGGTGGCAGAACATGAGGCGAGTTCTACGTGGCAGAAGAGAGGGGTGGTGTGTGTGTGTTGGGGGGAGTAAAAAAAAGGTGGCAGAATAAAAACAAAGCTAAATTTTAGGATTATCTATAACCAAGTGGTCCTTTTAAAAGTTGATGATAGTGGGCACTTGGGTGCTGCAGACGGTAACGGGTCTGACTCTTGGTTTCGGCTCAGGTCATGATCTCAGGGTTGTGAGATGGAGCCCCATGACTGGCTCCTCGCTCAGCGTGGAGTCTGCTTGAGATTCTCTCTCTTCCCCACCACTCTCTCTCTAAAGTAAATACATCTTAAAAAAAAAGTTGATGATAGCTCGGCCATTTTTAATATGTTTGGATCACCTGATTAAATGACCTCACTTTTTTTTTTAAGATTTTATTTATTTATTTGACAGACACGGTGAGAGAGGGAACGTAAGCAGGGGGAGTGGGAGAGGGAGAAGCAGGCTTCCCACTCTGAGCAGGGAGTCCGATGCGGGGCTCGATCCCAGGACCCTGGGATTATGACCTGAGCCGAAGGCAGACGCTTAATGACTGAGCCACCCAGGCGTCCCTAACATTTTTTAAAAATTTTATTTATTTATTAGAGATTATGTGTGGGATGGGGAGGGGAAGAGGGAGAGGGAGAAGCAGGCCCCCCGCTGAGCAGGGAGCCTGACGCAGGGCTGGATCCCAAGACCCTGGGATCATGACCTGAGTGGAAGGCTGAAGCTTAACCAACTGAGCCACCCAGGTGCCCCTAAATGACTTAACATTTAAAACATTTTTAAAACTTATTTTTATTATATTTTATATGACCATTCTATTGAAATAGCATTCATATGCCATAGAATTTACCCATTTAGAGTACAATTCAATGGTTTTTAGTGTATTCACAGAGTTGTGTAGCCACCGCCACAATCCATTTTAGAACATTTTTGTCAATCAAACCCCATGCACACCAGCAGTCAATAAATCACATTTGAAACCAAAAAGAAACCCCATGCTTGTTAACAGTTGCCCTCCACTCCCTCAACCTCTCCCTTTATCCCAGCCTCCTGGCAGTCACTAATCTACTTTCTGTCTCTATGGATTTGCCTATTCTGGCCATTTTATAAAAACAGAATCATATAATATGTGGCATTTTTGTGACTGGCTTCTTTCACCTTGCATAATGTTGTAGCATGGTTTGGTACTTCATTTCTTTTTATTGCCAAGTAACATCTCCTTGTATGGATAGATCACATTTAATTTATCCCCTCATCAGTTTTTTCCATGCCAAATAGCAGTATCCTGCCAGCCCTGATTCTTTTTTTTGTTTTTGTCTTTTTTTAAATTTTATTTTATTATGTTACGTTAGTCACCATACATTACATCATTAGTTTTTGATGTAGTGTTCCATGATTCATTGTTTGTGTATAACACCCAGTGCTCCATGCAGAACGTGCCCTCTTTAATACCCATCACCAGGCTAACCCATCCCCCCACCCTCGTCCCCTCTAAAACCCTCAGTTTGGGGCACGTGGGTGGCTCAGTCGTTAAGCGTCTGCCTTCGGCTCAGGTCATGATCCCAGGGTCCTGGGATCGAGCCCCACATCGGGCTCCCAGCTCAGCAGGAAGCCTGCTTCTCCCTCTCCCACTCCCCCTGCTTGTGTACCCTCTCTTGCTGTGTCTTTCTCTGTCAAATAAATAAATTAAAAAAAATAAAATAAAACCCTCAGTTTGTTTCTCGGAGTCCATTGTCTCTCATGGTTCATCTCCCCCTCCGACTCCCCCCCTTCATTTTTCCCTTCCTTCTCCTAATGTTCTCCATACTATTCCTTATGTTCCACATAAAAGTGAAACCATATTGACTTTCTCTGCTTGACTTATTTCACTTAGCATAATCTCCTCCAGTCCTATCCATGTTGGTGTAAAAGTTGGGTATTCATCCTTTCTGATGGCTGCATAATATTCCATTGTATATATGGGCCACATCTTCTTTATCCATTCGTCTGTTGAAGGGCATCTCGGCTCTTTCCACAGTTTGGCTATTGTGGACATTTGCCAGCTCTGATTCTTTTTTTTTTTTTTAAAGATTTTATTTATTTATTTGAGACAGAGAGAATGAGATACAGAGAGCATGAGAGGGAGGAGGGTCAGAGGGAGAAGCAGACTCCCTGCCGAGCAGGGAGCCTGATGCGGGACTTGATCCCGGGACTCCAGGATCATGACCTGAGCCGAAGGCAGTCGCTTAACCAACTGAGCCACCCAGGCGCCCACCAGCTCTGATTCTTAATGGCAGCTCTGGTCTCACCTCCAGGCGGCCTTTCCTGACTCACCTCTGTTACGGAACCGTGAACCTATCTTTTCTCGGTCTAACGCTCCACCACAACACTGTGAGGGCAGGAATGCGCCTTTCATTTCTGCATCCCTGCAACTTGGCAACTGGCCTAGCTTGGTGTCGCCCCCCTTCAGCTGTCCCTGCTGGGTGAATTTGGCACATCTGTATACCATCTATATTATTGTTTATATTGAGAGATTTATAAAATAAAGGAGAAAGCAAGAATATTTAATAAATATTCATGTTGCTTTCATCTAGATTACTAACATAGTGTTATATTTCTTTCAAGTCACTTTCTTTTTTACAAAAAAGGAATTGAAATTTTTTATAATTTTTATTTCCTTGGATCATCAATTTTAGCCCTTCCCTTCCTCCTAGGGAGAAAGTTTTTAAGGAAAAGTGGCAAGAGGGGTGCCTGGGTGGCTCAGCCTCTCCCTCTGTCTGCCACTCCCCCTTCTTGTGCTCGCTCTCTCTCTCTAATAAATAAACAAAAATTGAAAAAAATTAGCAACAGTAACTAGTAATAAAATAGAACAATTCTAACAATACACTGTGATAAAAGTTATGCGAATGTGGTCTCTTTTAAAATATCTTACTGTAATGTTCTCACCCTTCTTGCATTGATGTGAGATGATAAAACACCTACGTGACGAGATGAAGTGTGGTGAATGGCGGAGGCTAACGAAGTTGTGTTAGGCTACGATTGACCTTCTGGTGATTCGCCAGCAGGCGGTCATCAGCTTCCAGACCAAGGTTGACCGCGGGGAACTGAACCTGTGGATGAGGGTGAACTGCTGTAATCATTTGGTGTATTCTTGCCACTTTTTAGAAAGATTTATTTATTTTATTTATTTATTTGATAGAGCAGAGGAGAGAGAGAGAGAACACAAGTGGGGGGGGGAGGGGCAGAGGGAGAGGGAGAAGCAGGCTCCCTGCTAAGCAAGGAGCCCGATGCAGGACTCGATCCCAGGACCCCGGGGTCATGACCCCAGCTGAAGGCAGATGCTCAACCGACTGAGCCACCCACTGTCCTAATTTATAAATTAAACTTTATCGTCAGTGTGTATGTATAGGAAAAAACAGTATATATAGAGTCCAGTTATCCCTGGTTTCAAGCATCCGTGAGCAGTCTTAGAATGTATGTCCTGCAGATAAGGGGCAACTACTGTATTTCAAATCAACCATCTCTGAAGGCTTTTCAACAAAAGCACAAAGCTCACACAGAGGAAGCTGCGGATGTGTCCCTGCAGGGCACTTACTCTAATTCAGACAAACATGCCTCTATTTGGAGATAATTTCTTTCAGAGAGAATGTATGAAGTTCCTGTTAAATGAAAGATGTTGATGAGGATTATTTTGAAGAAAAATGGCCACTTCATTTTAGGTGTTAATCAAGGATGACTAGCTTCTTCTCCGATAATGTTGATTATACTCTTTCCAAATGATGTGGCTTAAGTTATGTAAATTAAAACTCTCTGGAATAGGTATGTTCTACGTCCGTTTCAATCATGAAGCTGCTAATTTCGCTTGCCATCGGTGAAACTATGGGCAAAAATTCCTTTTAGTTATGTGCAGGTATATTGTGGCAACAGATCTTTTGTTTAACAGGCTAAGTCCTTAAAGTACTTTTGGTACAGATTCAGTGAGTTAAATTACTCTAAGGAAACATTGGGGAGGGTATGTGCTATGGTGAGTGCTGTGAAGTGTGCAAGACTGTTGAATCACAGATCTGTACCTCTGAAACAAATAATACATTATATGTTAAAAAAAAAAAAAGAAGAAGAAGATAGCAGGAGGGGAAGAATGAAGGGGGGGAAATCAGAGGGGGAGACAAACCATGAGAGACGATGGACTCTGAGAAACAAAGTGAGGGTTCTAGAGGGGAGGGGGGTGGGAGGATGGGTTAGCCTGGTGATGGGTATTAAAGAGGGCACGTTCTGCATGGAGCACTGGGTGTTATGCACAAACAATGAATCATGGAACACTACATCTAAAACTAATGATGTAATATATGGTGATTAACATAAAATAATAAAAAAATAAATTAAAAAATAATTAAAAAATAATTACTCTAAGGAATAACCATGAAGCCTGATATTCTTCCTCAACCCCTGTCCAACAGAAAAGCTTGTGATTGCGTTTTCAATACGTGACCGTTCTCTCAGACATCCAGAGAAGTTTATATTATATAGTACTTAGGGCTTAGCATTCAGGTCAAGGTAATTCTCTTTTCCTTCTGAACCACAGTAAAACTGTGTGGAAATGGTTCAGGAAATGTTTGCTTGAGAGGCAAGTGCTTGATGATAACTAGAGACACTGAGCACTCGTCCTGGGTAAGGGAAGAGGGCCCAGTGTTTAAGCAGAGCTCTCTCTGCCTGTGCATCACCCCAGCCTCTGAATGAACACGATGAGCCTGTATTTGGGTCATGGAGAATAACCCAGTAGGCTCGGCATCATCTCTGTCTCTTCACTTCTTTCTTGGCCACCATCTCCTAATACAAAGTTGTATTCAGTATTTACTTACAGTTTCTCCCATCTCCTCTCGTGGGGCCACTAACCTCGTCTTGAACTTCTTCATCTTATGCCTAATGTATTCTGAAAGAGGCCGGGGTCTCTGGAATGATGGAATGAAGACCTCTATACAGGCTTCCCTTCCATAAAAACAAGGGAAATACTGAGAAAATATGTCAAAATCAACTTTTCCAGAACTCGGGAAATAAACCGAAGGCTTGCAATACTACGAGGAATGTTTATTCAGGAAAAACTGCTGAATCTCAGTAGGGAACAGTGGGCTTTGTGGCATTTGAACCTGTCCCGCTCGCATTACCTTTTCCCCAGCTCACTGTCATCATGTAAACCCGCAGCCTTGTAGCTCCTGGAGGGGCCAGAGTGTGGTCTCAAAAAGTCCTATCTCCAGAACACTGACTCTATTTGACCTGCCCATCCTGCAGCTCCTCGGAAGAAAACCCATGAGGAGAGTGGTTTCCTTTTCTTTTTTTTTTCTTTGTTCTGATTCGAGTTTAATCTGCAGAAAAGCTCCTTCCTCAGGGCCCTTGTCGAAAACAACGAGCGGCCATTGTTTCCCACCACAGCTATGATACCAGTTGGGGCAAACAAGAGCCCGGCCCAAACTTAAAACGTGTCCCGTAGGAGGACTTGAAAAGCTCTGATATATTCCTGGGGTTCTAAAAGGCTCTGCAAACGTGCAAGACTGTGTGCATGCCTGGAAAAGATGCGAGAGGGCCCCAGTCTCTCACCTCTGGCTGGCTGGAGCTGGCTGGAGGCCCTGCGCAAGGAGCTGCCGGATAAGGCAGAATTATAAACAGCCTGAGAGTTGAGGTCATGCCCCAACATACCTACACACAGAGCTTCTCACAAAAGGTTGCAATTCTTATTGGTTCAAGGCATTTCAGGAAATCTCTGGCCAATCATTAGCTGGCCACTAAGCTAACTGAAAAGAGAATTCAGTGGCTGTGCACTCTAGAGAATAAAGAATTTATAAAATTAGTCTCTACAGAAAGACCACTAGTGTAACAAACAACAGTCCCAACAACAATAAAACAGCAACAACAACAGGCACTGGGGTGGGGGAAGTCTGATTTCCAGAGTTGTCACATTTTCTAAAATGTCTACTTTTAAAAAAAGAATTATTTAAGTAATCTCTCCACCCAAATGGGGCTTGAACTCACAACCCTGAGAGCAAGAGTCACATAACCCCCTCACTGAGCCAGCCAGGCACCCCTAAAAGTGTCCACTTTTCAATAAAAAATTTTTATATAGTTGCAAAAAAATAGGAAAGCATGGCCCATTGCCGGGGGTGGGGGGGAAACACTCTTAGAAAACTATTCCTGAGGGGTCTGAATTTTGGACTTATATTTATAAGATAAATATAAAGATGAATACTTATAAAGATTAATATTATACATACATAAATGTAAATAACTAAAGGAAACCATATCTAAAGAATTAAAGTGTGAGAACAATGTTTCAGCAAAGAGAGAGTATCAATAAAGAGAAGTTGGGAAAAAAAAAAACAGAAGTTCTGGGGTTGAAAAGTCTTTTCAGTAAAATTTTTGTATAAAAAACAAACATCATGTCCTCCTTACGATGTAGGCTCCTTCAAGATGTAGTGTTTATCGTGTACATTACACTTTTTTTTTAAAGATTTTATTTATTTATTTATTTGACAGCGAGAGAGGGAACACAAGCAGGGGGAGTGAGAGAGGGAGAAGCAGGCTTCCCGCGGAGCAGGGAGCCCGATGCGGGGCTCGATCCCAGGACCGTGAGATCATGACCTGAGTCAAAGACAGATGCTTAATGACTGAGCCACCCAGGTGCCTCATGTACATTATATTTTTGTGTCTCTCAATAGGTCTGGTGTAATACCTGGTTTTCCTGCTTAGCACTTAGCATACATAATTTGTGAATATGTATTTACTGTGTGCCTGTGTTCCCACCAGCTTAGAGACTTCATGAGAATCAGGCCTTCTGTACTTTAGTCTTAGTATCTATCCAGTATCTGACTTAATATCTGTCTGATAGTTACGTTTTTAAAAAGTATATGTTGAATAAATAAATTACAAGCCGGGGCGCCTGGGTGGCTCAGGCGGTCAAGCGTCTACCTTTGCCTCAGGTCCTGAACCCAGGGACCTGGGATCGAGCCCCCGGCGTTGGGCTCCATGCTCAGTGGGGAGCCTGGTTCTCCATCTCCCTCTGTTCCTCCTCCTTGCTCATGCTCTCTCTCTCTCAAATAAATAAATAAAATCTTTAAAAAAAAAGTTTAAAAAATACATTATAAGCAAACTAATGAATGAAAGGAGCTATCATTTGATGAGCACCTGCTACATACTATGCACTGTGCTCGCTTTTTATATCTATTATCCAAATTAGTCTTTACAATCACTCCAGCATGGTTATCATTACCTCTACAATCTGGATTAATTTCTTATCTTGGAGGTGGTAGAGACCATTAGTAAAATCAGTTTGGTTAGCATACTATTTGCAGGCTAACAATCAGATGATCTCGAAGCCAGGAAATTCTGGACCTCCCTGGTTCTCCCTACTGAGTATTGTTGCTTGGGTGTTTGGTTTCCTCCTACCCTTTGCAAATAAGCATCCACAGAATTCCAGATGTTTATTTGAGTCTTTACATACGATTCACAGTGATAGAATTTAGGTGGGGCCTGCAGGGGAAGGATTCCACATGGCGCTCTGGGGACCTTACACACACCCACATAGGTTATGTCTACAAAAGTCCGAGCTACCGCTAATCTGAGTCTTGGCAGAACGCCTTATTATTCTCCCACAACATGAGGCGACAGGAGGTCTGTGATGAGGTGGCCCAAGGCCGGCACCCGTGAGCTCCTCATTGCCTTGGGGTACTGCGAGGTATGGCGTTTTCTGCCATGGCCCTTTGGAATATAGCTGCAGACGATACAACCACCTAGCTGCGGTCTAGAATTAGCTCTGCAGCAATGGGACACCCCATGGTGTGTTGCTGCAAGCTTCTGTCTCCTATTATTTGGGGGTCAACCTCTTTGTTGTGTGGGACAAGGATGACGGGGAGCTGGAGTTTTGGCTACTCTTTTGCTGTCTAAGTTATAAATCGCCTACCTCTAAAAAGGGCTAGTGTGTTTTTACCAGTTGAATCTGTCAGCTGGTCTTGGCCTTGGCCTTCCTTGCTGCTGTGTGCTTTATAGGGCCCTGATCCCACAGTGGGAGTCCTTCCAACCCAGATGCGTGGGGTGCCTCTCCCCCACCTGACTATGCCTTCCCTCCTCTGTGGAACTCAGCCCATAGGCTTTGAAGTCCAGATTCTGGTGGTTTCTCCTAGATTCCTTTTAATTTTCAAGACTTTGTGGGGTAGGGTCTGAGTCATTGTCTTTTTTTTTTTTAATTTTGAAAGTTAAGTAGAAAGAGATGTTAAGAATTGGAGAGGGGAAAATTTACCGAGACATATACACTTGGAGTGGCAGCCTGTTTTTTTTTCTTATGACTGGCCTTGAAAAAAATATACATATGTATATATTATATATATGTATATATAATTAATAGCTTTAATTATTTATAAAACATATATTAAAATTCAAACACCTAGCATTGGGATTCTGGAAGGGTTAATCTCTTTTCAATTCTCACAGAGCTTTTGACTTCTTATTATGCAGAAGAGGGTTTTTTCCCTTCCTTCCTTGAATTTCATTAAAAAATCCTCTTAAAAAAAAATCCTCTCTAATAACTTGATATTGCAGAATGCTGTGTGTGTGTGTGTGTGCATATGCGTGTTTTTTCTATTAATTTAGGAGAGGTAGGGGAGAGGAAAAGGCCTCTTAAATGAGAGAAAACTGAGACACAGAGACGGAAGACCAATTATAATCGATCAATAAATGTTGAAGGAACATTATGGTCCTCAGCAGTTTTTCTGATGTGCCTCTCCTGCAATGCGTGCATCTGGGGCAGAGGCTTCTGAGGACACCGGTGTTTGGGGACTAGTTTTCCTTCAGGCTAGTTACTGGAGAGTACAATGTCCTCTAACTCCTTTCTCAGAGTGCCATGAGGGGGATGGTTGTGGCCATTAAAAATATTTAGTTCTGGAACATCAGCTAACAACCTGAAAGTCATTCGAAAGATTTACTTATGGATACCCAAGTCAGAGATGTTGACTGACTTTTCTTTACCAAAAACAGAAATGAAAACACATGTGTAAGAAATTTAAGGTAGCAGATTTATCTGTTTATTGTAGAAAATTTTGAAGCTATGAATAAGCAAACTGGGAAAATTAAAATGATTCATAATCCCATAGTCCAGAAATAACACAGTTGGTATTTTGGTGTATGTTCTCCCAGATACACATTTTATGGGATGATCCTATAGATAGTGTATGGAGTATTGTTTTGTAACTAGCTTCCCCCCGCCTCCGACTACATAGGTTGTGAACATCTTTCCTTGCCATATTTTCTATGACATCCTTCTTAAGGCTGGACAGTATTTCATTGCATGGATAGCCAAATGTTTATGTAAATGGTTCTAGATTGTCATATATTAGGTTGTTTTCAGTTTATTTTTGCAAGTATAAAGAAACCTACAACTAATATTCCTATCAATAAAGCTTTTTGAATATCCATGATAATTTACTTGGGATAAATTCTTAAAAGTGGAAGTTGGAACAAAGCCTATGTGCATTTTTAATAAGTACTTTTTCTAATATAGACCAAATTGGATTTATAGGTTTTTTTTTACCAAAAAAAATGTAGTGGAGATTTTACATAAATGGCTCTCTCCTATCTTGGTCCATAATTAAAAAGCTCTGTCATATGTGAAAGGCAATTTCGTTGAGGAAAAAAACCAATATACAATAGATATGCATTTTTCTGGTGATCTGTCTTTTTTTATTGTCTGTCTGCTCCATTCGAACGTAAGATCCAGGGGCACCTGGGTGGCTCAGTTGGTTAAGTGTCTGACTTTGGCTTAGGTCATGATCTCAGGATCCTGGGATTGAGCCCTGAGTCGGGCTCCTCGCTCAGCGGGGAGTCTGCTTCTTCCTCTCCTCTGCCCCTCCCCCCCTGCTCATGCTCCCTCGTACTCTCTCTCTCAAATAAATAAATAAAATCTTTAAAAAAAAGAATGTAAGTTCCATGAAGAGAAGGACTTTTCCCCCCTGGTTTATTATATTTCTAGTGCTTGTACCTAACACAGAGTAGGTATTAAATAAATAATTGTTGAATGAATACATTAATGACTCAGGGCTTTTTATAGGAGCTGTAGCTAACAACACAAATTTGAGGTCATTAGTAAGTGCTTGAACTGCATGGTGTTAAGTAGGGGCCCATTGGTGAGGCAGGAAATGTAAGTTAATTTTATTGTATTGACTGGTAAGAAAAATGTGATTATCATATGTGTCAGCTCATGCCCTCCAGGAAGAAACACTGGGATAGAGTTACAAATGCAAGAGACTCACTGTGAAACATCACTGTCAGGTAAAAATCCCAGTGAAACTGAAACGGAAGGAGCAGGGGAGCAAGATTACGCACAGAAAGTCTTCAGATACAATATTTGTCTGACACCTCGGAAAGGAGAGAGGGAAAGAAAGAAGGTTGGGTGGGCAGAGCCCCGGACTGTGGTGCAGGGGGATAAAGTCTTGGCCCCTGTCCCCTGCCTCCAAAGGGAGGGCCAATGTTAAGATGACCCAGAGAGGAGTTCCATGCCGTGCAGCAATGGCTCAATCATTGGCCCAGGAGGCTCACAGGCTCAGCTCATTCAGACCCCGAAGGGGCTGCAGAGAGGGGCTGTCTGCTAACTGCAGTCCTGACTTCGGACCCGCAAGCTCTTCCTAAGGGAGATCCAAGAGATGCAGCTCCATGGTTACCATGGTCCTGTCCTGAGCCATGCTGGTGCACTTCTCCACACATATCGGGAGAGCTGCTTCTCCGGGGTGTATTACAGAGTATTGCCTTTAAGCTTGCACCTTGGTGGGCCATTTCACTGCTGTTGCCGGCTGGTTGCTTTTTGGATAGGATTTGTATATGATACAACCATTGATCTCACGGTCGTGGGCCCGCTACTGTACTTCCTTTGCTGTGAAGTCGTTTGGATGTTTAGTCGTGTGTGATTTCATGGCTGCAGGTGCGTCACACTAAGCCTTCAGATCGTGGTGGTTTTTTTTTTTTAATTTTATTTATTTATTTGAAAGAGAGCTAGAGTACAAGCGAGAGGGAGGAGCAGACTCCCTGCTGAGCAGGGAGCCCGATGCGGGGCTCAATCCCAGGACCCCGGGATCATGACCTGAGCCGAAGGTAGACACTCAACCGACTGAGCCACCCAGGTACCCCTAGATCATGGTTTTGGCAGGAAAGGTATAATCAGGAAAGACAACATTTTACTTTTTTCTTTTTTTAAGATTTTATTTATTTATTTGAAAAAGAGTGAGAGAACACAAGCAGGGGGAGCAGTAGAGGCAGAGGGAGAAGCAGGCT
Source organism: Neomonachus schauinslandi (assembly GCF_002201575.2). Lineage (NCBI taxonomy): Eukaryota > Metazoa > Chordata > Mammalia > Carnivora > Phocidae > Neomonachus > Neomonachus schauinslandi. The sequence continues at coordinate 163,820,651 of NC_058405.1, forward strand.
CCCCGCTGAGCAGAGAGCCCGATGTGGGGCTCGATCCCAGGACCCTGGGACCATGACCTGAGCCGAAGGCAGATGCTTAACCGACTGAGCCACCCAGGAGCCCCTGGATGCTTCCTGATAGGTGTCAACATGCAATATAAAGATCTTTACATTTTGTGCCCCTTCTCATATATCCAACCACTTGCCTCTACTCCAGAACTCCTTGCTCCAATCTCCCAGAATTTTTCTTCTAGGCCCCTGACCAGCCTACCAGGCCGTGCATTACTGTCCATGATTCTCTCTATATATTCCTACCTTGGATCCTTTCTCCTTCCGCACAAGGTGAATGATCTGGTGTACCATTGAAGCTCCAGCCATCGTAAAGATTTTTCTCTCACCACTGTCTTTCAAAGTCACCCCTGAATGGGACTGTAATGCAGCCTCCATTTATTTTCAGCTTTCACTCACATCCAGAGCCAATCCATTTTCTTTCTTTTTTTTTAAAGATTTTATTTATTTATTTGAGAGAGAGAGAGGATGAGAGACAGAGAGCATGAGAGGGAGGAGGGTCAGAGGGAGAAGCAGACTCCCCGCCGAGCAGGGAGCCTGATGCGGGACTCGATCCAGGACTCCAGGATCATGACCTGAGCTGAAGGCAGTCGCTTAACCAACTGAGCCACCCAGGCACCCCGTAAGAGCCAATCCATTTCCAAACAAAGGGCAGGCTCGCTCCTCTTGCTTCAGCTGCTCATGTGAGGCCCTCCATGTGACTAGGAGGCATAAACCAAAGGAGGAGCATTGGTGCAACTAGGGAAGGACGTGGGAGCCTGGACTACCTCCTCATGCAGCTCACACATGCTCTGGTCCTGCTTCAGCTTCATCCCTGGTGTACCCTTCCTATCTTAAAGGGGCTTCGCCTGGGCAGTTGTGTGCCACGACCTGGCCTCTACTATTTCGGGGACTCATTCTCACCACTGCTGTGAAGGAGCCGCTCTCTGTGACTGCCTGTCCCTCAGTCACCACTAATCTGCAGAGGAGGACCGGCACGGGATTTTTAGTGATGTCACTGCCCCTGTCACCACAGCATTTCTGATGGCCTTCGTGAGTGATGGCTTTCGGTCCTCCTGCGGAATATGATCCTCTGAGTGGTCTTTTGGCCCCACATAATATATGCATCCCAGCATGTCCAATTCCCCGAGCCTTTTAATTATTTTCTCCACCGCCTGCCATGGCAACTCATGCATTTCAAATTCACTTAGCACGGGCCATTGCTTTCTTCGGAATTTTAAAGCCACCCTACCAGTGAGTTTGTCCCATCCCTTAGGGTCCTTGCCAGAGTGTTAACTCTTGTGTTCTGAGGGAGTGTCACTAAGTCAGTGAGCGCTTGCTTATACAGGAGTTGGTCAAGCACACTCGAAATCCAATTCTACGGTGTCCACTAGCACATCCTAGCTAATCCTTGCAGCTCATTAAGGGTGTAATCTCTTCTTCCCTTGTTACTTCCAGCATATGCTCGGTTGTATTATGCTGGGATTTTGCCCTAGTTATTGATCTGGCAGCCTGGTGAGGAAGAGGGGTGACCAGTTCTCTTGCAGGGGAGAGGTCTCTGCAGTGTCTTTCTGCCTAGGGGCAATGCCAACTCCGAATAGGATCTCACGGAGGAGACACTAACTCTCAATAGGGAGGGGTAGGTAGCTTCTGCAGTCTCCGCCGTTTCAGGGGAGTCCACAGAGCTCAAGTCCTTTAGGAGATACATCCCCATTCAATGTTTCAGCAGTCCATATTTTCTAGCCAGAGCCCCAAACTTAGCATAACAGACTTGCCTTGGCTGAGTATTCAATAGTCTTTGACGTTTGACTATCCTGAATTTGTTCCACAGCTGTGTCTATTCTCTTACTGCAGGAGATGAGTCTCTTTGTAAGCTGTCAGAAGGGTCCTTTGGCTCTCGTGCTTAGTTTTTAAATGTTAACTGCCTTCAGTTTTTCATTATCTCTTCATATCCCTTCATAATAACCAGACAATTCCATTGTCCTTTTATGCATCATTCGCTCCCAAGCTCCTGTGTCACGGCACTGGCCGGAGAAGTCTCCACCAGAATCCTTTCCTGAGTTACCACTGGCCAAAGTTTAGTGACTAGGCTGCCATCTTGTGCCATCTTGTGCCATCAATCCTGCTGGGGCACGCGGTCATCACTGGGCAGTGAGTATCCTAGTCGCAAAAGTCCATCTCATTATGGGCTGTCTTGGACCACCCCTAGTATTAACTGAGTTTGGATCCTCTGGGAAGATGGTATCAAGCCCAAGTTGTCAGTGCAACAGATTCATGGGAGTAACGCTGTGAAATATAAAAAGGAAAGAAAATAGGAATAGGCAGGAAAGGAGAAAAAGAAGGAAGATGGATTAAGTAGGAAGAGCTAAATCTCAGCCAACTCCATGAAGAGTTCCGGCGTAAAGACAGCTGGTAGAGAGGTTCTATGTTTTGCACATTACCAGCCCCTCGTACACCTGCCACACTCAGCTATCGGCTTGGGGCTACTAGGGAGAGTATGGCCCATCCCGGAGGTGCTGTGGCTGGAGGCTGTCAGCTAATGGCCCTCCTCATGCTGACTGGCAAGTTCTTTCTCAAAGGCAGATCTAGGTGGTGCTCATCTTTGGCTGCCATCCCACATCAGTTATTTACATATAAACCAGATATGGTAGGTTAATAATGATTCTCAAAGATATGTCTACTTCCTAATCCCTGGAACTTGAGAAATGCCTGATTTGTAAATAAGAGTCTTTGCAGATATGATTGAGTTAAGGATCTTGAGATAAGATTATCAGGGTGCATCCCAAATGCCACCATACGTGTCCTTATTAAAAGAGGCAGAGGGAGACCACACACAGGCACACACACACGCACGCACACATGTATGCCAAAAGCATTGTGAAGACAGAGGCAGAGATAGGAGTAATGTGGCCAAGGAATGCCAGCAGCCCCCAAAACTGGAGAAAAGGAGGGACGGATTCTTTCCCAGAAGTTCCAGAGGGAGTGCAGCCCTCCTGACACCTTGATTTCAGACTTTTGGTCTCCAGAACTGTGAGAAAATAAATTTCTGTTGTTTTAAGTCACAAGTCACAAGTTTATGTTTGGTTGTTAATAGCCATAGGAAATTAATACACCAGGTTTGTAATTTCTATTCTAATGTTTTTTTTAAATTGAGATATAATTCACATGACATAAAATTCTCCCTTTAAAAATGTATAATTGATTTTCTAGAATAGTCACAAAGTTGTGCAAGCTTTACCACTAATTCCAGAATGTTTCATCACCCCCAAAAGGAACCCATACCTGTTAGCAGCAACTCCCCATTTCCCCTTCCCCTGGTCCCTGACAATCATTAATCTACTTTATATCTCTGTGGATATACCTGTTCTGAAACTTGCATATCAACGGAATCGTACAAATGTGACCTTTTGGTCTGGCTTCTCTCACTTAACATAATGCTTTCAAGGTTCATCCATGTTATAGCATGAATCAGTACCTCATTCCTTTTTATGGCCAAATAATATCTATTCTTTTTTTATTTTTTATTATTATTATTTTTTTAAGATTTTATTTATTTATTTGAGAGAGAAAGCACATGAGAGGGGGGAGGGTCAGAGGGAGAAGCAGACTCCCTGCCGAGCAGGGAGCCCGATGCGGGACTCGATCCCGGGACTCCGGGATCATGACCTGAGCCGAAGGCAGCTCCCTAACCAACTGAGCCACCCAGGTGCCCCACTATTCTTTTTTTAAAAAAATATTTTATTTATGTATTTGAGAGAGAAAGAACACATGAGCGGGGTTGGGGGCAGAGGGAGAAGGAGAAGCAGACTCCCTGCTGAGCAGGGAGCCCAACTCGGGGCTCTATCCCAGGACCCTAAGATCATGACCTATGCCAAAGGCAGACACTTAACAAACTGAGGCACGCAGGTGCCCCAACATTCCATTCTCTGGATGTACCACATTTTGTTTACCTATTCATCAGTGATGGACGTGTGGGCACTATTTCTTGAAATAAAATTTCTATAGTAGAATTTTTTCTATTAGAACTTATGTTATCCAGGGGCACCTGGGTGACTCAGTCGGCTAAGCATTTGTCTTCCGCTCAGACTGTGACTATTCTATTCATGATCTGGAGCCTGCTTTTCTCTCCCCTGCCCGCCCGCCGCCCCCCCCGACTCCTTCTCACTCTCTCTCTCAACTAACTAAATAAATAAAGCCTTTAAAAATTAAAAACAAAACAAAACAAAACAAAACTTCTGTTACCCAGGTGTCAGTTTAAATCATCCTTCTTAATATTTTGAGTAAATTCCTATTCCAGATCTGAGAATCCTCAATATTTCTACAGATCCCTAAGTAGAGGGAGTGAGAAAGGCTTACATTTTCGGTCACCTCCGGCTCCTGTGTCCTGTATTGACTGGATTCTTGTTCTTTGTTCTGAATACTGAGGGGGATGCTTCATGTCTGTATTGATGTGATGCCGGTTTTGAAACTGCCTTTTCCTCAATATCAGTTCTGATTTGAGTTGCCAGTGACAACAAGCCGACTCCAGCTTAAGCAAAATAAGGACTGTAGTATCTTGGGCAGTGATTTTCAAACTTTTTGGACTCAGGACCTCTTTATATTCTTAAAAATTATTGAGGATCCCAAGGAGCTTTTTTTTTTTACATGGGTTATATCTATTGAGATTTACTGCATTAGAAATTAAAACTAAGAGAATTTAAAAATATTTGCATAATAATTCAATTAAAAATAGCAAAAACGATTTGACTACATGCTAACATAAACAACACGTTTTTAATGAAATATAACTATATTTCCCCCCACAAAAAAAATAGTGACAAGAGTGGCATTGTTTTATGATTTTTAAAATCTTCTTAGTGTTTGATTTAATAGAAGACACTTGGATTTTCATGTCTCCGTCTGCATTCAATCTGTGGCTTTGGTTGAATTATGAAGAAAATTGGTTCTCACAGAGATATAAATTGGAACAAAGAGGACTATTTTAATAGCATTGTCCTGTAATTGTGAATATTCGTCTTTGAAATTATACCAAAACATGACAAGTGGTAGTTTCTTAAAGGATAGTTGCAGTGTGGAATCTAAAACCATACCAACAATCTTTTTACGGTTTGCTACATTAAAATCCATTGATCTGTCTTGCACTTTGAATGGATCTTTTACCCATGTGTGATTTTGTAACACCATGCATTGGTGTGGAAAATACCATTTCACTGAGTTATGCAGATCTCCCAAATGTTGACACATCTCATTATACCGTATCAAAAAATCACATTTGCTTATATTACTACCAGTTTCATCAGAAAAGTCTTTAAATATTGGTAAGCTATTAAGCTCACGGTGTTGGATACAGATTTCTAAAATTCTAATTTTCACTTGAAAGCTTGCATTTCATCATTGGCAACAATATTGTCAGTTGTTTTCCTTGAAGTTAAAGGCTCACTTTATTTTCAGTAAAATGTCTGCCAAATATCCAAGTCTGAATAAGCATACTTTGCCTGTCAGTTGTTCTTTCAAATAAAATGGTATCACATGAAAAAGCAGCCAGTCCAGTTTGTAAATCAACTGCTAATAAATGCTCTTCCTGGAGGCAACTCTTTTACTTTAATATACAGTAGTTCTTTTCTTTTTTTTGAGAGAGTATGGATTTTATTATTAAAATATTTTTTATAATGAAAAAATCTTATTGAAGTATAGTTGACATACAGTGTTCATTTCAGTCACTATGTTGTATAGTGACTCAACAATTCTATACATTGCGTAATGCTCATGTTGGCAACTACCATCTGTCACCATGCAAAGTTATTACGGTATTACTGACTATATTCCCTATGTTGTACTTTTCATCCCCATGACTTATTTATTTTATATCTGGAATTTTGTACCTCTTAATTCCCTTCACCTGCTTCTTTGCCCATTTACAACACCCCCCTCCAGCAACCACCAGTTCGTTCTCAGTATACTATAGTTCTTTATGTGTACTTCTCATTTCATCTTATAGAATATTTAAAAGGCATGTTCTCAACCATCCAGATTTATTTATTTTTAAAAATATCTCAGTGGCATGCTTTTTTTTTTTTAAAGATTGTATTTATTGATTTGACAGAGAGAGAGAGAGGGAGAGCACGAGCGGGGGGAGTGGCAGAGGGAGAAGCAGGCTCCCGGGCTAAGTAGGGAGCCTAAGCAGGGGCTGAGCTGAAGGCAGACGCTTAACCGACTGAGCCACCCAGGCGCCCCTCAACCATCCAGATTTAATAAAAATAAAAAATAAATAAAATAATAATTTTTACTGATTCATCGAGAGCATTCTTAAGTGAAACTGTTTTTGTGTTTATTTCTTTTCAGTAAGTGCATTTTGGTAAAGAATATAATGGCTGCTAGCACAGGTTGGTGCCACTACCATGACATATACTTCAGTGCCAATGGTCTCCTTCACTACTGTTTTGTGCTAGCAATAGACATGTTGGCAAGGTGGGTCAAAATCCTCAGATAATGCCTTATTAATAGTGTGAAATTGATTTTCTCTCTCATCAGCCCCTGAAAGGGTCTCCTGGATCTCCGGTGGTCCACGGGTCATGTTACTGCTGCCTTAGGATAGCTTTCTTCCCTGAGCCACTCATAGGGGCTGGATGTGCTCATCATCTTAGCCGGGGAGGCTGACAATAGAGGTGAGAGGACTGTAAACGTCACAATTTTGCACTGAAGTTTGGCCAGATACAAAGGAGTTTTGACCTGTTTAATCCACCAACTATCTATTTTTAATCATCTGGCTCATTTGCTTATTTATTTCTATCACGTGGTCATATGGTTTATATTATAAGCTACAGCAGTGAAATCGTGGATAAAATTGTTATAAATATTTCATAGTTGGTATGAAATAGATTGATGAGATAAAGATAATCTTTCAGCGTGGCAAGTAAAGCTGTTCAGCTTCTATAGGTTCTAGATGGTCTAAGGATATAAAGTCTCTTATAAAAGGGGCGCCTGGGTGGCTCAGTCGGTTAAGCATCTGACTCTTGATTTCAGCTCAGGTCATGATCTCAGCGTCGTGAGATTGAGCCCTGCATTGCACTCAGCCCTGAGTGTGCAGCCTGCTTAAGATTCTCTTTCTCCCTCCACCCTTCCCCTGCTCAAGGGTGCCTCTCTCTCTCAAAAATAAATAAATAAATAAATAAATAAATAAATAAATAAATAAATAAATAAAACGGCTTTGATTTAAAAAATGAAAGTCTCTTATAAGAATAAAGAACAAGGGCAATATCAATTTTGCTATCTCATGTTTGCCAAATCCATTTTGATGTCCCAAATTTAATAATATCATTATACCAGAATCTAAAAGCATGGCATTTCAATATGAATTCTGTTTTTGTGAATTCCTGTTCAGAATGGATAACATTTCTGGTAAGTAACTTCACAGAAGTTCCTGTATTTTTTTAAGCATATGTTTTAATTCAGGCCAGTTTCAGTTTAAGCATCAACAAGATCAAAAAAGCTGTTATGTGGGTGGGGAGTTTCACATAAAGATATTTATTATGGTCATGAGGAGATATAAAAAGAGAATTTCAGTATGTCTTTAAATGATCTGAAAAGATATGCTTTATTCTAGTAGTAGCCAGTGAGAAAAAATAGAAATTCACAGATAATACTACCTTAAGGGAATCAAGATGCGATATACAGTTGCCTTGAGCGAGAAATTGGAAGGTTTGACCAAAAATTGCTAGACTTTCTTCTAGATAAAAGACTCTGATCCTAAGAATTTAAAATCTCCTTGTCAGGGTACTTGTCTGAAATAGTGACCCTCAAAATGGTGATATAGCTCATTCATTCTGGCAACACTTTTATTTTTTTAATTGAGGACCTGTTGTATTTTAGTGTACTTAATCGGATGGAAAATTATGAATATATGTCAAAGCTGAGTGTTGGCATTAACCAAATACCTAACAATAGTTCAGCAATATGATATGATACGGGAAAATGGAAACGTGGTACAAGGTTGAATGCATACATATGGCCCTCCACTCCCTATTTGTTTATTTTCATTCCGACTATACTGCACTTTATCCTTTTGTTAGTTTTTCACCTTTTGAGTGGGTCTCAGGTGTAACACATCTCCCTCATTCCCGCTTCATTTATTTAGTCAGCCAATATTTATTGGTCATTTCTTGTGTGCTAGGCTCTCTGCCAAGCACTAAGGATACAACCATGAGCAAGGCAAACAGGATCATTTGGCACTTGCAATCTAGTTGAGGAGACAAAAATGAGACAAATAATTGCATAACTAATGACAGTTATGGTAAGTGTTACAGAGATTAAAATAGAAGGGCCGTGAAAAAGAAAAGGTACAGCAGTAGATACGCCCTGGTCTTGTGGATGGAGACTTATATTCCGCCTCGAGTACAGGTCAGGCAGCCAGTCACCGGGATGATGACTAATTGTGCAATCCCATGAGGCAGACGACATATGTTAGGGTGACCACCTGTCTAGGTTTACCTGGAACTGAGGGGTTTCCTGGGATGTGGGACTGTTAGCGCTGGGACTGGGGAAGTCCCGATAGCTTGATCACCCTAAACTACCCCCCATCTCAGCACATTTTCTGTCCAGATAAAGGCCAGTGCCTCCTTTGGGTCTGATGAACCTTAAAGAAGTGCTTGGTGGTGATACAGATTTTCTCCTCCTTGCCATCTCAAGGGGATGGAATATAAAGGGATGGGTTGTAAACTGTATGAACTTGGTCACAGCAGGTGAGTCCTGAGGGCAGGTCTCTACCATCGAAGAAGCTTGTTCTGTGTGGCTCGGGGGATTTTCAGTGGCCACGAGCTCAGTAAGACTTCAATTACAGGGGGAGGTGTGGTTAAGTGGCTTTACTATGGTTACAGAGCTAGTTGAGAGAATAGGTGATGCAGGTCTGGTTTCCATGGAAACAGACTCTGAGCTGAAATTTCTGTTGCTGATGGGTGATTCATTAGAGCTTGCTCTTGGGAGTGAGGAAGCCAGGGCAGAGAAATGTGGAACAGTGATGCATCTGACTCACAGGCGAGCCTTAGCCAGGAAAGTGTAAAGCTGGGATGGACTTTCAGAGATATGTGGATTGTATGTAGGAGGAAGCATAGCCTTTTAGCTGAGGGCACTTTTCTGCATTCAGCGGAGGCAGAGAGTACTTAGTCCCGAAGCGGAGATCTGGGCTCCACAGGGACAAGCATACCAGGCCTTTGGGTTTCAGTTCAGTGTTTCCATGACACCATGTGTCACCACTTATCAAGAATTGCGCATAGACATCTTTAGGCTCTTGATTTAGTGTGTCATTAAATAAACTTCCTGGCTCCAGAAAGATGCTGATCAATAATGTAAAATCAGAAGGTTGTTAATAATGAATGAATCTGCAGATGCAAATGGGATATAATTATGGCCTAGTGCTTTCGCTGAAGAGACACTGATTATTTCAGGTGGAAGCTGATTTTGTTTGGTGATGGTTGTTGTTGTTTTTTAAGTAGGCTCCATGCCCAGCGTGGAGCCCCACAAGGGTCTTGAACTCACGACCCTGAGATCAAGACCTGAGCTGAGATCAAGAGTCGGATGCTCGCTCAACTGACTGAGCCACCCAGGAGCCCCGAAGCTGGTTTTTATTTTTTATTTTTTTTAAAGATTTTATTTATTTGAAAGAGAGAGAGAGAGAGAGACAGAGCATGAGTGGGGGGAGGAGGCAGAGGGAGAGGGAGAAGCAGGCTCCCTGCTGAGCAAGGAGCCTGATGCGGAACTCGATCCCAGGACTGTGGGATCACGACCTGAGCTGAAGGCAGACGCTTAGCCAACTGAGCCACCCGGGCGCCCCTAGTTTTTAAAATATAAACTGTGACATGCCCATGAGCAAAGAATCAGATATTTTTATAATGCCAGCATTTGTTAAGGTCCCACAAACATGGGGGATGACAATTCCTTGCTGGCTTAGCAAATATTCTGTGGCCTTCTAAGAAATTTCAACACAAAGCTAACAGAAGGAGTTGAGAAACTGTGTCTAAAAACATAATTTTTAAAGATTCACATCAATTCTTTTTTTGAGTGATGTCTGTGAAGTCAAGTTTTGAGATTTTGATTGATTCAATGTTGGGCTTTTCTTAAATATCGATTTAGCATTATGTTAAAAAAAATACTGTTTCATTATATAAAATTAGAACATTTAGAGTTGAGTCTGTTACAAAGGAAAGATAGATAATTGCTTCTTTGCCTCTAAATTGGATATGGTGAAATTGCAGAAGAGCGGCCTTCAAACATAGCCGCACATTGCAATTGCCCGGGGAACACAAAATAAAACTTCAGGCCTCACCCTGGATGTTATGAATTAGAATCTTGATGTGAGCCCTATAGCTTGTAATTTGGCCAAGCTCCGAAAGTAATTCCTTTTCAGCTCTCCAGGCACCAGTCCAGTGTTCTGATTTACTTTTGGGAAGTGCTGGTGCAGAATACAGCTTCAGTGGTAGGCCTGGTATTGTTGGTAAAACAAAACTTTTTTTTGGGTAGTAAAATATACATACCATAAAATTTACCACTGGAACCAGTGTTAAGTGTTACAGCTCAGGAGCATCAAGTACCTTCACATTGTGCAGATGCCATCATCCCTCTCCAGAACTTTTTCATCTTCCCCAACTGAAACTTTGTACCCATTAAACAATAACTCCCCATTCTCTGCCACCCCCACCCCAGGCAACCACCATTCTATTTTCTGTCTCTGTGAATTTGGCTATTCTAGGTACCTCACATAACTGGAAGCATATCATATTTGTCTTTGTGTGACGGGCTTATTTCACTCAGCATAATGTCTTCAAGCTTCATCCATGCTTTAGCCTGTGTCAGAATTTCTTTCCTTTTTAAGACTAACTAATATTCCGTTGTATGTGTTTACCACATTTTATTTTATTTTAAGATTTTTAAAAATTTATTTGAGAGAGAGAGAGCATGGAGGAGGGGAGGAGCAGGGCAAGAGGGACGGACAAGCAGACTCCCCACTGAGCGTGAAGCCTGACGTGGGGCTCCATCCCAGGACCCTGAGATCCTGACCTGAGCCAAAATCAAGAGTCGGCCGCTTAACCGACTGAGCCACCCAAGCGCTCCTACCACAGTGTAGGCGGACGCTTCCCCTTTTTGGCTCTTGTGAATAATGCTGCTTGAACATGTCTGTTTGAGGCCCTGCTTTCAGTTCTTTTGGATCTATCCCCAGAGGTGGCAATGTTGGATCATATGGTAATTCCATGTTTAATTTATTTTTATTATTTTTTTTATTTTTCAAGGCTCTTTTATTATAATCCATCATAGTTTTCCATGCATTTTTTTATTATGTTATGTTAATCACCATACATTACATCATTAGTTTTTGGTGTAGTGTTCCATGATTCATTGTTTGCGTATAACACCCAGTGCTCCATTCAATACGTGCCCTCCTTAATACCCATCACCAGGCTAACCCATCCTACCCCCCTCCCCTCTAGAACCCTCAATTTGTTTCTCAGAGTCCACAGTCTCTCATGGTTCATCTCCCCCTCCGATTTCCCCCCTCATTTCTCCCTTCCTACTATCTTCTTGTCTATGTTTAATTTTTTGAGGAACCACAGTAACATTTTCCACAGCAATGGCATAATTTTACATTCACACTAGCAATGGGCAAGGGTTCTAATTTTCCCACATTCTCACTAACATGTGTTATTTTCTGTTGTTGTTTTTTAATAATAGTCATCCTAATGGATGCGAAGTGGTATCTCACTGTGGTTTTGGCTTATGTTTCCCTAATGATGTGTGATGTAGACCATCTTTTTGTGTGCTTATTAGCCATTTGTATATCTTCTTTGGAGAAACACCTATTCCAGTCCTTTGCCCATTTTTTCCCAGCTTTATTGAAGTATGATTGACATATGAAAACCATATATATTTAAGATGTACAGTGTGATGTTTTGAAATGCATATAATTGTGAAACGATCACCACAATCAAGCTAATGAACATATTCATCATTTCAAAGAGCGAACACTTTTTTCTTTTTGTGGTAAAAACACTCGAGATCTACTCTCATAGCAAATTTCAAGTATACATTACTATTAACTTTAATCATCATGCTATACATTAGATTCCCAGAACATATTTCTCTTTTGATTGAAACTTTGTACCCTTTGACCAACATCTCCCAATTACCCCCATCTTCTGGTCCCCTCCCATTACATTCTCTGTTACTATGAGTTTGACTTTTTTGGATTCCACATATAAGTAAGATCATGCAGCATTAGTCTTTCTGTGTCTGGCTATTTTACTTAGTATGTCCTTCAGGTTCATCCATGTTGTAGCAAATGGCAGGAGTCTTTCTTTTGCTTGGTTGAGTCTGTTTTTGAAGGAACTATTGAATTCTTCATTTCAGTCATTGTATTCTGCAGTTCTAAAATTTCTGGGTTTTGTTTGTTCTATTTCTTTGTCAAACCTCTTTGTTCATGCGTTGTTTTCTTAATTTCATTAGTTGTCTGTTCTTGTACACTACATTCACGAAACATTTTTATTTTTATTTATTTATTTTTTTAAAGATTTTATTTATTTATTTGAGACAGAGAGAATGAGAGAGAGAGAGAGCACATGAGAGGGGGGAGGGTCAGAGGCAGAAGCAGGCTCCCTGCCGAGCAGGGAGCCCGATGCGGGACTCGATCCAGGGACTCCAGGATCATGACCTGAGCCGAAGGCAGTCGCTTAACCAACTGAGCCACCCAGGCGCCCCTCACGAAACATTTTTAAGATTATTCTGAATTCTTTGTCAGTTCATAGATCTCTATTTCTTCATGGTCACCTATGGCAGCTTTTTAAATTCCTTTGGTGGTGTTACGTTCACCTGAATTTTTTGTGATCCTATATTCCTGACTTTGGTAGCTGTGCCTTCAAGTAAGCAGTCCCCTCTCCCAGACTTTACAGGTTATCTTTGGCAGAGACAGTCTGCACCAGTATGCTTAGCTTGTGGTTTCGGACAGGTCAGCTGGGAGCATCCTTGGGCAGGTGGGGTCTATTTTTGGGTGAGGCCACTGCCCGAGCTCTGAGGTGGAGGGTATGCTGCCGGCTGGGAATAGTTGGATAGGACTGCTGGCTTGGTTCCCTGCCCAAGTGCTGCTGCAGGAGGGGCTCTGAGGTTTCCTGGATTCTTGATCAGGCTCTGCTGGGAGGGACTGGGGACTATGTTTGGTGGGACTATGGATTAGCTCCATTGCCTGTGTAGGGCAGCAGAATGGGCCCCAAGGCTGGCACAATTTGGTTGGGGATATGAATGTGGCAGAACCGTGCCCCGAGTGCCCTGGGCCAGGCCAGGCCACTGGCTTTGCTCTGCAGACGGTCAGAGCTAGTGCGGGCTCTCTGCTCATGCGCCGCGGAAAGCGGAGCTGCGAGACAGGCTACACAGCTTCCCCAGGGCTCTGGGGGGGGCTTCCTGGTCAGATGCGGCTGAAGATGTACTCAGCAGTGGGCAAGGCTTTGAGTTAGTGTCTTGGCCTGGGCAGGGCCACAGAACACGTCCCAGAGCTGGTAGGGCTCATTGTTTGGGACCAACTTGGGGCCGCACTATGCACTAAGACCCCTGGCCAGATAGGGCTAACAGCTGGGCTCTGCAGAAGTGCAAACCTGTTGGCTGGGCTCTCTGCTGAAGTGTTGCTGGGCTATACAGCTTCCCAAGTGCTCTGGTCAGGCGTCCTGATGGGGCAGGGCTAGGGGGAAGGTACCATCAATAGTAGGGAGGTCTATGAATGAGCTCTTCTGCCTGGGCGGGGCAGCAGAACAGGATGTAAGGCCAGCAAGTCTTGTTGTTTGGGGGTATCGAATCAGGCAGAACTATACACTGAGTACCCTGGCCTCCTGTCTTTCCTCTGCAAATGGGCAATGCCCCTGGTTGGGATTTCTGTCTTTCCTCTGCAAATGGGCAATGCCCCTGGTTGGGATTTCTGTCTTTCCTCTGCAAATGGGCAATGTCTTTCCTCTGCAAATGGGCAATGCCCCTAGTTGGGATTTCTACTTGGGCACCATCATGAGTAGGAACTCAATCTGCTAAGATCTGAGAGCTAGTTGTAAGCCCTGTCCTACTTCTCCATCACAATCTGATCTTCAGTAGTCAAGACCCACTGATTTCCCCTCCAAAAGATCTTTGGGAGGCAAGACTCAAGTGGGCACCCGGGAAGAAACCCACAAGGCTGGGGAGCTAGATACTCACCTTGGACTCTCTTTTTCCTATTGAGGAAACGGCAGGCCCCAGGGCCCTCTTGGTGTGGTGCTGTGGCAACCTGAGATAGGGACAGTGTGGTCAGTGTGTAGCCACTCTTCTGACACTTTTGATGGAGTTCTTCATGGTTTCTGCAGTCCAAGCGTGCTTCAAGCTCACCCCCGGTTTCTGGGATTTTCACAATGCTGTCTTGTCAATGGATAGTTGTTAGTCGGTCTTCTTAATAGGTGACTGAAGTCAGGAGTGACCTATGTCACCATCTTGATGACTGCATTTTTCATTTAATTCATAGAACTCTTTAGCCCCCAAATTTCTCTTGGGTACTTTTTCATGATTTCTATCTCTGTTGAACTTTACATTTTGTTTATGAATTGTCTGCCTGTTTTTATTGAGTTCTTTATCTGTGTTCTCTTGTAGCTCGCTGAACTTCCTTAAAACAATTATTTTGAAATAGGGCGGGGGGGGGGGGAAAGATGGCGGGGGAGTAGGGGACCCTATTTCAACTGGTCCCCGGAATTGAGCTGGATATCTACCAGACCAGTCTGAGCACCCACGAAACCAGCCTAAGATGTAAAAAGATCTGGATCTCTACAAACAGAATATTGCAGGCGGTTGGTTTTGAGGTACAAAGCGGGGAGCCGTGATTCCGCGGGCAGATATCGGAGGATAAACGGCAGCGGGAGGGAGCCTGGCTGTGGGGATCCTACAGCGCCGGTGAGTGACAGCCTCGCGCGCTGCGGACGGGCACAGACTCGCAGACCAGTAGCGTCGGGAAAGGACTTTAGGGCAGCCCCCAGGGTGAAATATTTGACAGGTGATTTGTAGATTTCCATTTTTTTGGAGTCAGTGACTGGAAAATTATTGTATTTCTTTGGTGGTGTCATGTGTCCTTGATATTTTATGTTCCTTGAAATCTTGTGTTGCTATCTTCATAGTTGAAGAAATATTACTGACTGGCTTTGGGAGAGAGAAATACCCTCACCAGTCAGCTTGGCTAGGGAGTCTGAGGCTCTCTCAGACCCTTACTATGGATGTATCCACTCCATATTTCTTGTTCCCTCTTTGGGGAGAATTCTTAAGATTGTATACCTTCTGTCACTCCCACAAATCCAGGCTGGGTGCTGAGAGCTTCTCATTTCTTTTCCCTAGAGCAGTGCCCTTTATTGCTGAAGTTTGTTTGCCTTCTCTCAATCCTGCAGGTTTGGCTGGTTTTCTGCATGTGTTCATAAGCCATCTATAAATGTTCATTCTTGCTGTCCCTGGGGGTGCACGTGAGGAGCCAACCATGGCAGCAGGTGTGGGTGAGGTACTTGGAACTTGGAGGATCTCCAGGGGCCAGTTGAGGGGGTCTACAGGCAAAGCATCTCAAGTGGCTCGTAGGCAGTCTTCTTGATGGAATCTATGAAGTGGTTTATAGAATCCATGTCCCTTTTGAGCCCTGGCGGTTGTGTAACCAACTTCTCCCAACCTTTCAGTTATGCTGATCAGCTCAGTATTCTGGGTGGGGCAAGACAGGAGGGGGCCTTTTGGGTAGCCTGCTTCGTGGCTGGGAAGTTGGGTGCTCACTCACTGTGCTCTCACTTTCCCCTTTGGAAGAAACCGCAGACTGAAGGGGTCTCCCGTAACACTGAGCTGAGGGGGAGAGGTGCCATGGGTTAAGTGAAACTATATTTTTCTTACCCTTTTTAATGCATCTATTATTGGACTTTTTGCTCCAGTGGTGTGCTGGAACTTCTCAGCTGGACTCTTAGATTCCCACAATGGTACTCACATCCGTGGGTGGTTGTCAAAATCAATGAGAAGACTGTCCTTTCCCATTGCATGGTCTTAGCACCTTTTTGAAAATCCTTTGATCAGATATGTGAAGGTTCATGTCTGGGCTTTATTTTATTCCTTTGGTCTATATGTATGTTTTAATGCCAGTACCATGCCGTTTTGATTACTGTAGTTTTGTAGTAAGTTTTGAAATCAGGAAGTTTTTTTAAGACTTCCAACTTTGTTTTCTTTTCAAGACTGGTTTTGCTATTTAAGGCCCTTTGAAATTCCACACATGTAGTTGATTTTTAAACTTATTCTTTTAAAAATTATTTAAAATTGGGGGTGCCTGGCTGGCTCAGTTGGTAGAGCATTCGACTCAATCTCGGGGTGAGTTTGAGCCCCTTGTTAGGCTTGGAGCCTACTTAAAAACAATAAATAAAAATAAAAATTATTTAAAATGGAACTATACTACATGTAAAAAGTACATGAAACACAAATATCAAGAAATTATCACAAAGTAAATACCTGGGTAACAATCACTCAGTTCAAGAAATAGCACATTGCCAGCACACCGGAAGGCTCCTTTTTGTCCCCTCCCAACTGCCATTTCTTTTCTTCTCTGAAAGTAATGACTATCTTCTTGACTTCTAATGTTACAGTTTAGTTTTGTCTGTTTTGAACTTTATATTAATGGAATTATACAATATGTACTCTTTATGTCTGACTACTTTTGCTCAACATTTGTGGGAGTTATCCATGTTTTTGCATGTAGTCATAGTTTCTTCATTTTCATTCCTATAAGACTTGATTATTCACAAGCAGTTTTTACCTCTAACTTTTAAAGGGACTGGGAATTTATCTTACTTATATCTCTTAAAGAACCACATGTTTGACGATATGCATACTCTCTTGGCTTCATAATTGGTAAATCAGCTAGAATCTGTAGACCTTACATATTTACAGAATTATCCCAGGCAGCTGGGAAGGCCTCAGCCATGCTCAAAGGAAGGGTATCTAGGTAGGAAAGTAGCAAGATGGTCTTGTATGTGCCAGATATAAGTACTAATAGTTGCATTTTTCCAGAGATTTCCAGAATCTGTTGTAATTTGATGGCGGAGTTGTGATAGTGAGGATTTCAGGTCAAGCTGGAAGTGTGAAAATTTAGAGGCAGATGCACTTTCCACTATCTCTTAAATAACACCCACCATATGGGTAGGTGACTGCTAGTTTGAATTTATGGAATGATTGGTTCCAAACTTGAAAAAGCAATGTTTTACTGAGCAAATGCTTCTTATGAGGTATATTGAATTGAGTTCATATTGAAGAATTCGTTGTCCTGAAGCAAAGCCAGTAACTGGCATGTGAATAAAATTCTGCTTCACATCCAGGGCCCACCTTTCTCTGAACTAATCTCTCCTCCCCTCCCCTTTCTCTCTCCTCCCTCTCCCACTTTGCTCCCACATCTGCTGGAACTATTTTCAGAATTCATTGTACAGGCCAACTCCTTTTGACATAATTGGCAGGTTGACTCATGTGACCGGTTAAATTAATCATGGGTTAGAAGTCTGTCATTATGGTATCACATTAGCGCTATCATAACTCATATGTTGTTTTTTGAACTAATTTTCTTCCCCTTGTCCTCTGTTTAGCATCTCATCTCCATCTTAAATGAGAGGTCCTTGAAACTGTCTTTTCTGTCTTGTTCACTATGCTGGCTTAATTCAGTATCTTCATCGCTGAGCTAATTGGAGTTAGGATGTTATTTCTTCTACTTTGGAAGAGATATAAAGTGGCTGGAAAATGATTCAGAATTAACATAAACTAAATTAAATAACATAGTTTCTGCAGGAAACTATGCTATCTTATAGCAAACCCAATTCTCATAATCATCTTTTGGTCATATAAACTTTTCAGATCATGGTAAGTTCATAGGCCTTGGAGCTCAAAGGAGCTCAGTTATAATTTAGTTAGGAAACCAACCTGTTTTAGAGCATGGTAATGTGGTCACATTAGAGAGCTTTTTTTTGTAGCTATTTAGCAGCTACTAAAACACAATGAAAATATGATGATATATAATGTGAGATTCTTGAAAGGGGGACCTATGTTTATTCTTTACGTGCCTCCTACATTAGTATTTGCTAAATGTATGGCAGATGTAAAGGAGTTTCCCATATCTATCCCCTTTCATTTATCAATTACCTGAATAGATGGTGTGATTTAAGAGATATTGAAAGGTCTACTTGCTCCCCCAATTTTTGCCACTCCAGTTTGGCATGGTACCTGAAATTTTCACAGTGATAACCGTTCCATTCCACTAAGTCATTTTCTGGAAAGTCTCTGGGAATATGCAGGTGTTAGTACTTCTGCTTGGAACCTACTGCCTTTATCTCCCTAGTAAAATTGCTCATTCTTCTTCTCTCACTCTCAAATAAATTAATTAATTAATTTAAAAAAAAGATTTTTGTTTATTTATTTGAAAGAGAGTGAATGAGAGAAAGAGCACAAGTGGGGGAAGGGGCAGAGGGAGAGGGAGAAGCAGACTCCCCACTGAGCAAGGAGCCTGACGCGGAGCTCGATCCCAGGACCCTGAGATCATGACCTGAACCAAAGGCAGACGCTTAACCGACTGAGGAACCCAGGTGCCCCAATAAATAAAAATCTTAAAAAATAAAGGGGGGGTTGCCTGGGTGGCTCAGTCGGTTGGGTGTCCGACTCTTGATTTTGACTCAGGTCATGATCTCAGGATTGTGAGATTGAGCCCTGCATAGGTCTCCCTGCTCAGCAGGGAGACTCCTTCTCCCTCTCCCTCTGCCTCTCTCCCCAGCTTGTACTCTCTCTGTCTCTCAAATAAATAAATAAATAAAATCTTTTTAAAAAGTTGCTCATTATTCTTGATACTACTCTCAGTTTTCCCCTTCAAAACTTCCCTATCTCCTTCTTCAGAACCTCCATAACACATTGTATATTTAACCAGATGGTGGTTGTTGCTGCCTCTGGTATGGCCCCCACCAACCTTGAAATAGGATTTAGTTATTCTTCACATTTCCCCAAAGGATATCTATACCATACAGATAAGATATCTTACTCAGGATTTCATGGGGGTAAACTGAGGAACACATTTACATATTTTAATTGTATTTCACATTTAATTGTCCATTAGGCACCTCTTTACAAGGCTCTCTTCTTGGCTCCAACTAATGTGGCCTTCTGTCTCTCTCTTGGTTCTTTCTTCTCTCTCCTATCCTCCCTGTCCTCTTCTCTCTTCCTCTTTTTTTTAATCCTTCTCCCAAATCTAGTCTCCTATGGCTCTGCTCTCTACTCTCTAGGTCTTTATTTCCTTCTAGAATACAGAGCAGAATAGTTTGTTTTAGCTGCTCTAAAACTTTCAGAAACATTCTCACTCTTTGCTCCAATTAACAAGCAACAGACTCTTAGTTACCCAATTGCAGTGTACTTAGAAGTCAAGACATGATTATAGATAAGTTTCTTCCCTGTTGTATTTGCAATATGTTAGAGCCCTTATTGTAATGAATTATTGTTGGTTATGTGTTTCTTCTTCCTCACTGCTCAAGACTGTGGGAAGGAAGCATGCTTGCATTCATAATTTTAGTCATCACAATCTTACAACTTGTCTTGCACGTTGTCCAACTACTTATTGACTGTGGTCAGCTACAAATGCCCTGAATCAGTTAGGATTGGATCCATCTGCATATAACTGATAAACTCCAAATCTTAAAAATACATAGAATTTTATTCTTCCCTCATGTGGGAGAAGTCTGGAGTAGGCATGCTAGGGCTAGTGTGGGAAGTCTCAGACTTCAGGGTCCTAGGCTGCGTCCACCTGTCTATTTCATCATTCTAGTGCATGGCTTCTATCTTTCAGGACACCTCATGGACAAGGTGGCTGCCAGAGCTCTAGTCACCCTATTTTAGTTGCAAAGCCAAAGAAGGAAGCAAAGTGAAAAAGTCAATCAGGGGCTTATTTTAAGGAGTCTTCTACGACTCAGCTTCTTTTGAGGTATTTTTTCTAATGGGCCCACTTGATACTTCTTGTATCTCATTGGTTAGAACTTAGTTATATGGTCATCCTATCTGCACGGAAGGCTGGGGAACGTGGTCTTTATTTCAGGCAGCTATGTGCTTAGCTGAAGATTGGAGTCTCTGCCAAAGAAGAAGCTAAGAATAGCTGTTCAGAATGTTACTAGCTGTCCCTGCCCCATCCCTCTGTACTGTCTTTTTGGTATTCCTTCTCACATGACCTGTCTGGGAAACATGGGGCTTGGGATACCTTGATGAGAAGAAAACCATATAACACACATAAGTCTTCAGATGCCACATGGAAACCAAAAACCAATTGAAGTCCATGTCTTTTAAATATGCTCCACCTCCTTCATGGAGAGTTTTCCTGTCCTGTTCCTTCCTGCCTGTGATCACCCCATACGCCCCTGGTGCTTGATCTCTCCCTCTTTCTCAGCCTTATACTTGGCTTCTTGCTCTTCAGAGACATGCTTTGTTCTTCCTCCATTGGCCTGTCCTCAGCTCTCACTGTCTTGTATTCCCCACAGTTACTTTGAAATCGGCTCTTCTGAAATTTTAGTTTTGGTGGTGGGGTTGAGGATGGGACACAGTGAGCAGGGTTATAACTGGGAATATTTTTGTCTTTTCTCTCTGAGTTACCTCTACAATCATATCTGTCCTTGTTTCTAAAATTTTTTTTAAAGATTTTATTTATTTATTTGAGAGAGAGAGAATGAGAGACAGAGAACATGAGAGGGAGGAGGGTCAGAGGGAGAAGCAGACTCCCTGCCGAGCAGGGAGCCTGATGCGGGACTCGATCCCGGGACTCCAGGATCATGACCTGAGCCGAAGGCAGTCGCTTAACAAACTGAGCCACCCAGGCGCCCTCTAAAATTTTTTTATGTTGTGTTTTCTCAAGAGTCTCTTTATTCACCAAACTTGGCTTGAACTTGGCCTCACAGCAGACCCAAGCATTTCCCTTAATTGTCTTTTGTTACAATCGAATGAATGAATGATCCTCCTTTTACTTTCTAGCAGAAATTCTTCATTTCAGACCGGTTGGTATTTTTGACTTTTCCTTCCCTCATTTCCCATCCTCAATCAATCCCACTAGCTTTTGGAATCTTTCCTGCTTTTATGGTCTCTTCCTACTTCCCCTCCCATTTGTGCCCATTCTTTCAAATTCTTACCCAGCTCATCAATTGTAGCTCAGTAACAACTGAGTATTCTATGCTGCCTTCCCTGATTATGTCTTCCCACTTTGATCTCTTCCATATTTAAATACTTTTAGCATTCTGTTTCACATACTCAAACAGTATACCATTTTGTATTATTTTCTAATATTTTTTGTATTATTTTAGGCACTGTGTCATTCATTCATTCATTCATTCATTCATTCATTTAAATTCGCTCAGTATCTAAGGCAGTATTGGGAAAGTTGTTGGCATTATATAAATATCTGTTTCCTTGGCAAATGAACAGAGTGAATATGACTGATATGTACACATAGAGTAGAGAGCAGAGAAACATTTTTGCTGCAGTGTATGATGGTCCTGTTGACATTCCCAAACAATTAAAAAGTTCATATGGAAACTTGCTTGTCAGTAGCAGAACTTTTGAGACCTAAGTGAACTCTATTCAGGATGCTAAGAAGTGGAAACTATAACTCCACTTACAATAGTGTTTTATATTCAATAACCAGACTAATTTTCAACTATGCTTTTCATAATTTAGTATATCCTTAGCATTTTAAAAGGGAAATTCACAGGCTTTGAGGAGAATCCTCCCACTAGCTTTTGATGTCTGATCAGAGAGGTAAAAATTGTATACTTTCTCATAAAATAGCCACTATTGTCAGACTATGATCTTCATGAGATAATTTAAATGAGCTTTAAGATACAGAACTATCAAATCTTAAATGAAAATATCGTTCTATTCCCTCCTCACATCCACATCAAGTTGCCTCTGTCATGTTTCTGAAGGCTCCAGAAGTGCCATTGTTTGAAAAAAAATTAGTCAGAGTCTCACTTTTCCATCATAGAAAGTTCAAAATGTTTCAATGGGAATGGAAGAATGAAGAATAGTCTAGTAGAGAGTGATAATCAAAGAGGTTGGGTTATAATTATAAGACTCTTATTGAGTACTGCCCTATCCCAAGAATGATCTATTATTGACTTCTCAGAATGTTCCTGGATTCTTAAAAATTATTTATCAGTTCTCTTTGTTTTACATTTCTTTTACATTTATCTCCACAAATCTGTTATCCTTAAAAAGGCCAGCTGCCTATTTCAAAAGTATGCTTTCATTTGTCACACTGTTATCACTTTTTCCCTGCTCCTAATTTAAGACAACCATTGAGTTTCCTTCTCAGACATCTTGGGCACTTTGATTATAAGCAGGTTGGGAATGCAGTGAAGTATTCCTGAGAATATGGGAGCAATCTAATCTGCGTAATAATGGAAGAAATGTTATCATCTTATAACAAGCCACCAACACTTCTATTCTCATAAAGATTCATTAGGGGTTTCGGGATTA
This sequence comes from Neomonachus schauinslandi, assembly GCF_002201575.2. Lineage (NCBI taxonomy): Eukaryota > Metazoa > Chordata > Mammalia > Carnivora > Phocidae > Neomonachus > Neomonachus schauinslandi. The sequence continues at coordinate 163,843,208 of NC_058405.1, forward strand.
ATTGTTAAAATTGGAGGTTGGTGGGGAGGGAGGCACACACGATGTCACATAAAAGTCTTCTGATCCAACCTTAAAGACGTATGTTTTTGGTTCTTTGAGAAAATAACCTATAAACAAAGAGTCAGATGACACTTGAATGAATCATAGAGAAGGGCCATAATCCTCATGATAAGATTCCCCTTAGCCATTGTGAAAGGAATGGCAAAGGCAATATCAGTAGCAATGGATGAGAGGGTGGTGGTTGTAGATGCTGCACCTGCTAGTTATGATTACCCCGTGGTAGAGCAGAGAGCTGGTGGTCCTGGTGCTACAGAAGCAAGAGAGCTGTAATAGCCTCCCAAGAGAAAATCCAAACCACCAGATTCCATCTTGCCAACAGGGAAGATTAGGGACCCATAAGAACCCTGAACATCTATTTGAGATGAGCAACTCTGGGGTCTCCTCCATTGGCCCAGAATTTCCAGAATGTTCAAGAATATTAAGAAATAAGACTTATCCACCATTTCCTCATAATAACAAGACCAACAATAATGATCCTGATGACGAGAGTAGCTAATACACTGTGCTTACTGCTAAGCACTCTGCTGGGCACTGTGCTAAGGGCTTCACATATATATTAACTCATCCCTGCTATTACTCCCCTTTCCTCTCAGCCCCCCAGAGGCACTTGTTGACCACTGCCAGTCTCTCAAGACCTGGGGGTGGGGGCGCACTGAGGGCTGTGTGGGGAGTGGAGACCCATGATGGAGAGCAAGCCTGTGGATTAGGTCTTTCTTCCTTTGAATCCATACTTTCTGCTAAATTTTGAAAATTGCTAAAAAGCTATTTTGTTCAATTCTTCTCTCTTTATGCTAAATTAGAAAGTAATTTTCATTTGGAATGGCATTTCTAGGTCCCAGTGGGGAGCAAGTAGGATAACGAAGCGGTGCTGGGCAGTTAAAGCTTGTACTACACATGATTTATGCATTGGTAGTTTTCCAGAAGAGCAACAGGGTTAGATGAGGTCCATAAAAGGAAGCAGACAAATTATGCTTCTAGGGCTATAGGTAGAGTTTTCAATAGTAGCTGACTATTTCTTCTTTTATTCCTGTCTTAGAAAAAACTTTTTTTTTTTTAAGTGAAATTTTCCCCACAGGCTCATGGGCAATTATCCATTGCTATTTGGTTAAGTGTGACCCTTAGTATACTTTGGCAAGAAAAGCGATTTTTGTATTTCACAATTTTGACACAGTATAGGTCATTGCCTCCCTGGTATTTGACAATCAAAATAATGGTCAAAAAACCTTTTTCGTCAATGTAATAAAAATTCGATTTGGCATTAGGGGAAAGCCAATTATACTCTGTGGAAAATTAACTGAAGAAATTGATTGGTTTTTTAAAAGATTTTATTTATTTCTTTGAGAGAGAGAGAAAGAGAGAGAGAGAGAGAGCGAGCATGAGTTGCGGGGGAGGGCAGAAGGAGAGGGACAGGCAGACTCCCTGCTGAGTGGGGAACCCATCAGTTGAGGGGCTCAATCCCAGGACCCTGAGATCATGACCTGAGCCAAAGTCAGATGCTTAACTGACTGAGCCACTCAGGTGCCCCAAAATTGATTGTTCTCTTGAAGGTGTCTGACACTCCTTAGCTCTGATATATCCTTAAATGAAACTGACAATTTGAAGGATGTAGAGCAGATTCTGTAGCAGTAGGGGCAGAGCAAGAACAAGGTAGCTGGTTGTAAAAATAATTTCCAATTTTTATGAAAAGCATCACATACGCTATAACCGATTTAGACAGATGCGTAAGAGATGGATAGATAGAGCAAATTACTATAGATGTGAAGAATAAGCCAAATTAGGTAAAGCTACATGAACTAAGCATTCTTTTTTTTTTTTTGATGATCACTATTGTTTTGATGTTTTTTTTTTTGATGGTGATGATTATTCTTTTTGGTCGAGATTGTTGCTGTAGTGGATAATTAGAGTTAATACATCCAAGACTCAAGGTTTAGATTAATACACTTTGTGCATTTGAATTTAAAAGGCAAGTTTTCATGACTTTAAAATAGAGATTTAAGTTCTAATTATTTGTAAGTGACAATTTAAAAAGATTCATAAAAGTTACATTTCTTATCAAGTGAAAGGGAACTCTAGTGCTATAGCTACTATTTTTAGGTTCTAAAATGGTCTTGAGGGAAATTTGTTCTAAGGCTGTATGGACTATCAGAAAGGTATTAAAGCTATCTGGAACAGGTGAATGAGCACGACAATTAGAAGTCAGAGTGAGCATGGCTGATTTTTGCAATCAGAAACAAAATAAGGGAAGTTTGGTTTCTTTAAAAGACAAAGGCTTGACTATGAAAAAATACCTATTTGCATGCTTCTGGCTACTCTAATATTCATGTACTTGACGTTTCTGCATAATGTAACTTTATGTGGACAGAAAACAGCCTCAAGGGACTTCAGATGCTGCAGTTATTTCCAACCAAACACAGCAGACACTGTGTGATGCTCGATTGTGGTACAGAGGGAACTATCCCTCCTAGTTCCCTTCAACTCATGATGTATTCATAGCGTTTTTACGGCCAAGAGGGACCTTGCTTCTTTCCTGGTTGTCGGCTGGCTGAGTCTCCTTCATGAAGCCTTCCGCTAGTTTTTACCAGGCTCCTGTCATTTACAACTGGGCTGCCAAAAGCCCACCTAACCAGGTCTAGAAATGAGCCAGACTTACCTTTATAAGATGGAGATCAGACCATGTCATTTCCTCTTTGAAAAACCAGCAGCATCCAGTCTCATATGCTCCTGGTAGAGGGGTAAACTGGTACATGTCTTCTGGAAAAGGGTTTGCCAACATTTATTAAGAATTTTAAAACTATATCTGTCTTTTGACTCAACAGTTCTGTTTCTTAGCATCCATCGTCAGCAGTAGTCCTAAGCAAGGTGCTTTGCAAGCGGAGATGTTTAATGCAGCGTTATTTAAGATAATAAAAAATTGGAAACAAACAATGTACTTACACATAGGGAGGGAGTTAAGTAGCCCATGCTATACCCAGTCAAGGAAATATATTTTAGCAACTAAAAATACTTAATTGCTTTATTTTATAGCATGGGAAAGTGCTCATGCAATATGTCCAGCAAACACATGAAAATCCAAAAACATAAAATGCAGAGAAAATGCTGAAAGCTTCCCTCCCCTCCTCCCATTTCTACCATGGCACCCTGAGGTCAGGTTCAGAAGTGGTGTCCCCGGGAGGGTAATAAACCTCATGTTGCCTTTGACCACTGCCAGAAGCTAGTCTTGGAAACATGCTAAGAAAATGATTTGATATAATAGAAAAGAAAGCAGCATTTCAATGCTTTGCTATTGCTTTGTGGAACAGAATGTGGCCATCAGGAAGCAAGTGGCTGGGATGCCTGAAAAACATGCAGAAGTGTTCCAGTTAAGCACCAGGAGTCCTCTGGGAAGGGGCTGAAGCAGGGAGGTAAGAAATTGGGTGAGGAGGTTGATATTGCTTTGCATAATAAGATAAAATATTATCTTCAGTATATGTGGGGACCATGTTAACTCACAGTTAGGAAATTTTTCTCTAAATCCTTGGTGTGAACTGAGACAGTACTCTATCTGAGAATTTTTCTTTGTCTCCGTGGGAGTGTGTGTGTGTGTGTGTGTGCATTTGACTCATTGGTTACCTGCTGAATCTATCAGGAAGGAAGAACACCCGTATTTTTACGTCGCAATGGTAGAAGGACTCCTTTCTATCTTTTATGGACTATAATTCTAGCCTGAGAAACTCAGGCTTTGAGAAGAGCCCTAAGCACTGCCTGAGGCAGGAAGGAGGTGGAAGGCAGGGGTTTGGTTCTGTACACAGACTCATTTGGTGGTGACGGCTCCCTGTCCTTGGACTACTGGAGCACTCACGTCTGGTGAGTGCTTTGCATTTTCTCTTTTGTTCTGCATTCCCTTCCGTTACCTCTCATCTTCCAGAAAGCCTGGTATTCTCTTCCAGCCTTGTGTGGTGCTGTTGAGGGGAGATTAAGGGCACTCTGGGACCCTTTCTACCTCACCCTTCTAACGAGGTCAGTGGCACAAATGGCAGCGTTGTCGAGGGAAAGACACTAGGTGTGACTTCCAGACACTGGCAGGCGGAGGATGGGCCATGGCCAGAGCAGAGCTGAGAATGGGAAGTAGTCTCCATAGGGACAGGGGGGCTACCAAATAGGTGGCTCCCAAGTGCACTGAGACCATAAGCTTCTCCTCCAAATAGGTTACCCCAGGTTCCTCCACTGGCCACTGGAACCACCTGGGAACTTTTGTAAGTCACTGCTACCTGGGCTCCACCTCATAATAATTGAATCTAAATCTCTAGGGGTGGGGTCTGGGCATCAGTGTTCTGTAAGAGCTCTCCAGGTGATTCTGATGTGTAGCCAGGTTGAAACCACTACCTCATAGAAGGTGATCCAGAATGGGAGAGGCTGACCTTGTAATAAATATATCCTATCAATCTCAAGAGCAACATTGCAAAAAACTTGAGAACATGAAAAAGTCTGGAAGGAAATACAGACAGTTGTCACAATGGTAATTACGTCTATAAAGTCTGGGGACACTGAATTAGCAAATATGGAATTGCTGCTCCTGGGAGAAATATGTACTTATATATACTCACATAGATTATGATCTTAAATCCTAAAAACAAGTGATCCTGGTAGATTCTATTTTCTTTATTTTACAAAAGAGAAAAAACAAGGTTCAGAGGTGTTAAGTGACTTGCCTGAGACCATTCCAGTAACAGGTGCCAGAGCTGAGATTCAAACCCGGTCCAGCTGAGCCGAGCTAGAGCTTCTTGCACTACACTATACTGCCCCCTACCGACTCCATCCTCTGGTCATCTCAGCATGAGAGCTGAAACAAGCAGAGCGTGGCTTTGTTCAGACTTGAATTTTCCATTGCCGTGTGCATTTCCACAAGTACTGATTTTGGAGTTACAAATAAATTTTAGGGAGTAGGTGAATATGCAAATACAGAATCTGCTAATGATGAAGATCAGCTGTATATACTAATATTGACAGCAATTATGTATAGACAGAATTAAGTGAATTTTTCTTCTTCATTTCTCTATTTTTCTAAAATTCCTTTAATGTGTATGTGTTACTTTTATAAGAAAAAAAGGTAAAAAAAACAAACTAAAAATCTTTTCCATGACATCCATCTGCTTATAGCCGCATTTCTTCTCAAAGGATGGCTTTGCCATATTTACATCAAATCACTTTAAGTGCTAATTGAAAAGGTATATTTCTCTTCCTCCCCTTTCAAAACTACTACAATAGAATTTGTAAGGAACCCATGAATCTGCAATTGGCAAATTCCTCCCGATTACTCTTAGGTATACTAGTGTTAAAAAAAATTTGCTATTTGCAGTCTCCAGAGAGTGAGGATGAAGTAAGGGTATTCCAGATAAAGTGGCTGAAAGAAATAACCACTCACAAACCATTGCTGGAAGAACTACAGAAGGATACACTTCACTGTAAGAAAGGAATTAAACCTAGAAGAAAGGATTGGGGTGCAGGAGACAATAGTGAGCAAAACAATTGGTAAGCATATGGTAAATCTGAATCATTGTCTATAGCAAACAAAACAAAATAAAAGGGGGGTGATTAAAATGAGGGGAAGTTAAATTAAAATAAAAGACCACCATAACATGGAAAAAGAGGATGTATGATTGGTGTTAAACCATTCTGAAATCTTTATAGAGTCTGAGAGAAGAAAGGAGATACTGATTAAACTTTTGTTGGAGGCATATAAGCATGGCCTAAAGATAACTAAGAAGAGAATAAAACTATAAAGTATAATTTTGAAATCAGCAGGAAAAAAATTTAAAACTGTGATAACCATAAAAGAAAGGAAATACAAAGAAGCAAAGAAGCAAAGACAGGAGGAGAGAATGTTTCAAACAAAGAGAATGTGTGGGCAATGGAACAGAAGTGAAGATATTCTATTGTCAGATCTGAAATTTGATTTTACTCTACTTAAATGCTAATAACTAAGTCTATTATGGATTCATGGATGTTGGCAGAAGACACAAGATTCTTGGATAAGATACAAAAGACTTTATTACTCACAGCCTGGCAAGTAGCATAAACATCAATCAGCATGATTATGTCAGTTCCCTGGTTTCCTAAGCCACATGACAGTGACATGGAGCACCCACATAGATGTTTGCAAGCACAGCAGGTTGTTACAGGAGAGAACACTGAGCTGGGGAGCCTGTTCTTTTATAGCAAGCAGTAAACAAGCTTGCTCTTTGTCCCAGAGGGAGACATTGCCTCATCTCCAAAGGTTGCTTGCTGCAGACACAACTCTGAGAAATGGTCCTGGTAAAGATCAGTCAGGGCTTTGCATTCTTGGGACACCCAGCAAGATATTTAAGAGCACGAGAGACCCATGGAGGAATAGCTCTCAACACATATAAGTGAGAATCTGGGAGTAAATTGTTTTGCTGGACCATATGGTGCACTGGGTTGGAGATAAGGAAAGGGAATGAGGAAGGAGTGGGGAGAAGTAAAATAATTAGAAGTCCCACTGCTAAGGGCCTTTGTATGACTGCTGTAACAAAAATACCAAAGACTAGGGGCACTTGGGTGACTTACTCGTTAAGGGTTTGCCTTTGGCTCAGGTCATGGTCCCAGGGTCCTGGGATCGAGCCCCACATTGAGCTCCCTGCTCGGCGGGAAGCCTGCTTCTCCCTCTCCCCACTCCCCCTGCTTGTGTTCCCTCTCTCGCTGTGTCTCTCTCTGTCAAACAAATAAGTAAATAAATAAATCTTTAATAAAAAATATTTTAAAAAATACCAAAGACTAGGTGGTGGAAATAGCAAACATTAACTTCTCAGAGTTCTGAGGCTGGGAAGTCCAAGATCAAGACACCAGCAGGACTTACATAGTATTTTAATAAAGAACATAAATTTGTAGAAAAGTGTTAAGAAAAAAGAAAAGGACTTTGAAATCTTCTAGGGGGAGGCAAATTGTGGAAAGGTGAATTTATGGAGGAAACTAATGGAAGATGAGGGTTATTTCACCAAGGTTTTAGCAAGGTATGTAGGTTTTTCTTGTGCCATCTCTGGACTGATAAAGAGTATAGAGTGGACTCCAGTTATTAAGAATGGTACTGCCCTTCCTGGTAGAGAGGGGGAGGCCAGAGAGGTTTATTTTTTAAAGACTTTTTTACATTTTTAAGTATTTTCTGTACCCAATGTGGGGCTCAAACTTACAACCCCGAGATTAAGAGACACATGCTCCTCCGGCTGAGCCAGCCAGGCGCCCCAGAGAATTTTTCTTCTATTGTGTCTATTTCTTCTCAGTTGTTTTCAGCTCAAAATAATCCTTATGCCACAGTGGCATATTTTGGGGTGTGATACTCTGAAGCCCTTCAACCACTACATTCATGCATTATGTACATTTATTTATTTTATAAAGATTTTTTATTTTTAAGTAATCTCTACACCCAACATGGAGCTCCAACTCACAACCTTGAGATCAAGAGTCGTATGCTCTGCTGACTGAGCCAGCCAGGCACCCTGTATTATGTACATTTAAAAACATACATGAAAATAGATTGAAGAAAGATGAGGTAAAATATATAAATATATATTCAATGTTAGTTCTAATATTTTCTTCCCATTTCAGACTAGATTTTTTTATGTACCCTTGGTAGATATAACTCAATTTGGAGACCACTGCAGTTTAGCATAGATACCTTTGGAAATGTGTCTGTGATATCATGATTTATTTTCCATGGTCTACTTACCAGCAATTGGGCTTTCTTATCAAAAAATCCTGCAGTGAACATTCTTGGACAGAAATCCTTGTTTAATTGTTTGACTATGTCTGTAAAGTGAATTTTTTGTAGTAGTAATGTTGAATCAAATGGCATATGCATTTTACATTTTGGTAGATGCTCTCAAATTGCCCTACAAAAAAGCTACACTGATTCACATTCCAAATGATAGTCTATAAGAGCCTCTTTCCCACACTACCTATAAAACTAGGTATTAATCTTTAAAATTTTGTCCAATTTGGGGCACCTGGGGGGCTCAGTGAGTTAAGCGTCTGCCTCTTGACCTCAGCTCAGGTCTTGATCTCAGGGTTGTGAATTCAAGCCCCACACTGGACTCCATGCTGGGTGTGGAGCCTACTTAAAAAAGAAAAAACAAAAAATAAATTTTGTCCAACATAATAGGTGAGAAATAATATATTGTGGTATATTAAAATAGCATTTTAAAAATTATAATTCAGTTCTAACATTTTAAATTAGATTTAAGCCACTGAATTGTGTGTTTATATCCTATATTATCCCCCCTCTTTTGGGGGACATATCTCTAAAAGCTACGTATAAATTAAGAAAATTAGTCCCTTGTCATGTATGCTATAAATATTTTCCCAGGTTGTCTTTTCGGGTTTTTTTTAAGATTTTATTTATTTATTTGGGAGAGAAAGAGAATGCAAGAGAGAGAGAGCATGAGCAGGGGGAGCAGCAGAGGGAGAGGGAGAAGCAGACTTCCTGCTGAGCAGGGACCCTGGGTCATGATCTGAGCTAAAGGCAGACACGTAACTGACTGAGCCATCCAGGTGCCCCTCCCAGGTTGTCTTTTGTTTGTTGAATTGTTTGTGACCATGCAGAAATGTTTAACTTTTTTTTTTTTTTTATGTTGTCAAGTCAGTAACTTTTCTCTAGATACTTACATCTGGAGCAGCATGAGGAAGGTGGTAATCTCAGCATCTACTTGCTTGAATGCCAGGTTAGGAGCTAGGGTGGGAAGGTGAGACCTTAGGGTCTGTGGTGTGGGGGGGTTGGGGTTTGGGCAAGACCAGCAAAAGGGGGGCAAGTTAGGAAACCGTTAGGATAGCGAGGTCACATGGGAAATGTGAGTAAGGGCTCTGGAACCAGCCTTTGTGGGTTCAAATCCCAGGACTAATATTTACAGAATGACTTGAGTTGGGATGGGAGGGAGGTGATGAAATTTTCTGTGCCTTAGTTTCTTCATGTAGAAATTATTAGTATTTTATCTGAGGCTTACATGAGTCGAAGCACTGGCAGAGAGAGGGTGTTGCATAGAGAAGAAATAAAGAGAACTTGGACTGGGATGTAGGAGAAATGGGAAGGAATAGACATGTTGAGAGACTTGTAGAATGTAGGTGAGGAGGATCAAGAGGAATGAATGGCCCCCTTTCTGTGGTTAAAATCATGACCATATTAATGAAAACAACAATGGAACACAGTGACGCTGTGACATGGAGGTTCAACAGAGAGACTCTACAACCAGACAAATTATTCCAAATTCCAGCTCTACCCCTCACTAGCTTTGTAACATTGAGCAAATCACTAAAGTGTGGCATAATTATTTTATCTATCTTACAGATGAGGAATTGAAAAGTGAGCTAATATATGTAAAGCACGTAGAATACTATTTGGCACTGAGTATGTACTTAAAAATATTGGCCATTATTATTAATATTAATATTTTTTTGCATTTACCAGGTGCTTTTTTATTATCACTTCATTTGAGTTTTCTGAGATCCTTATTCCTTTCAGTATGCAACCACCAATAGCCAAGATGTTCCTGATTTCACCAGGTCCTAAATATTGGGGCTGACTTAAGCCTGCCCTTCCATATTCTGGATCTTTCTTATTCCTTGCTAAGCTAATAATATTCTGTGTTATTAATAGGCATTGATAACTTCATGTTATCCCTCTCAGATGACATTTGCATTTTAACAAGAATTTTCAAGGCCTTGACTCAAAGGAGTGAGTAATGTGGTTATTTTAGGTATCCTGGCAGAGAGAAACGGTCCTTGGGCTGGGAGAGCTTTCCTAAACTCTAAATTTATATCAAGCCAACAGCTGCCTACTCTGCTCACTCAGAATATGGTGTGGGGGTTGTACTGGTGATTTGAGGAGTGATTTAAATCAATTAGCCAATATTTTTTGCCAGGAACTGTACTGGGTAACGTGGGGAAGAATATAAAGATGAATAATCCTTGTTTCAAGGAATTTATAATCTCATTGAAGAGATTGAGATGTAGAAAAATGAAAGAGGCAGTTATTCTCATTGTCAAGGTCATAATGGATGTGAGAATATTGCCTACTGGTCATTATACTGGTGTGAGATCTTCAGGGCCAGGTTAAACCAGGAGGAAGATTATTTATAAAGCTGCTCATAAGATTGTTTTATCACAGAGCCAAAGCAAGAACAAGTCCTTAGAAATGGAGCTGGCTCTGCAGTCAGAATCACGGAAGGGGGAGATACTGCACTAAGTTATGCATCAGATGGAGCACTTGGATGAAGCATTAACAGAGACTGAGAGCCTGGGGCAAGGACTGGGGTGGAGGGCAAGTGAAGGTGGGAGACCCATGTAACCTAGTGGTTTCTTTCACATGAATTCTGGCATGCCTCACTGAAGTGGATGGTTCTTAAAGGGACCAGACTGGGATGAATAAATAATAAGATCTGTTTCCTTATTTATAAAATGAGGAAGGTTGGAACACATGAGCTCTAAAGTATTTCCCAGCTCTGGTGGTCTATAAGTCAATCATTCCAGGACCAGACAAAAGACAATAATAAGTCATATTCAGATGAGCTGTATAGACCCATGTTACCAAACCATAGACCATCAGGGTTCTTTTGTTCATTTGCTGCAAAATCGTTCAATTTTCTTACACTATCGCTTGAATGCATTAAGAAAATGTAGATTCCCTAGTTCTCTAAAACTGAAATGATCTCCTTTACAAATTCCTGCAAAGTAGGAGAAAGAAGGACAAACACATTTAGCCCAATTAAATGATTTAAATAGTCTTCTTGATCTTTGGTCTTTTAGTTTTTACCCTTCCTCTCCCTGCTTGCTTCACTCCAAGACTGTGTCTTGGTGTGTTTGCTTATATAATCCCATGGTATTGAATGGAGGGAGTCCTTGTGTTCAGTGTCTTCTGCTTCCTTGTGGTAACAATCATCTACCTGGTTACTGCCAGACCTGAAAGCATTGAAGGCCGAGACCATTTCCTAGTGTAATTTCTATTCTGGCCTCTCTAGTTTGGTCCAGGCTCAGTGGTTTCCTGGCTGACTGGGTCTTGCCCCAGTCCCGGCAGGGTTCGTGGAAACCCCTTGAGACCTAGTTATGACTTCCATTTGGGTCTGGCCCAATAACTCTTCCCTCCCACTGTACATTCATCTTCTGCCCAACTAGCACTTTTTCTTGAAACTCCCTCTCCAGGCTTCCAACTATAACTGAATTCCATCTAGGCCACGTCTCCCACGCCATGCTCACCACTTGATTCACTTTGAGGAGCTTGTGTTCTTGGTAGATAAGGTGATTGTATTCCAGGCATTCAACATGAAGCAGAACAAGTCTTTTGCCCATGAAGATCCCCAACTTATCTAGGTGTTTCTAAGTCCCTGTTAGGCTTTTAATCCATTCAGTCATTATATATTGAGTACCTATTATGTGTTAGGCCTGCTTCTAGGTGATGGTGATGTAATGGTGAGCAATGGTGAACAGACAGGGTCCCTCTTCTCATGGAGCTTGTAGAGTGATGGGGGGTACACATGGTGAAGAACTCAGCAAACAAGTCAGTAAGTGCGATATTTTAAGTGTTATGAAAGAAACAAAAAGGATTTTGTGGTCCAAAATAATAAAGAGACCCATTTAAAGACCTATTATACAGGAGTGGTTTGGGGAAGGTTTCTCTGATAAGACACTTAATCTGAGAAGGGTGGGAGGTAGCCAACCATGTGAAGATGGAGAGATGATCCAGGCATAAGGAAGAGCAAGTTCAAAGGTCTTGATGGTGAAGAGCCTCAAGATGGGTTGGAAAATAATCCACAGTTATAAGATTTTCCCTCCATTCTTATAGGCAAGTGACATAATTTTCGGGTATGATTAAGATTACTTATTAGAAACTTACTGAATATTAACCAAGACCCAGTCTAGGGTGAGGTAAGTGAGGGACTCACCTCAGGTACAAAATTTAAGGGAGCACCAAAAAACTCCATAGTCAAGAGAAATGACATTTAAAATGTAAAAATTAATGTAAAAAATCGATGATGAACAAAATATCAAAATTTTAAAGAAAGACAAAGTATTACTGAGTTTTTCTTTTGCCATAGGCTCTAATATGGCTTGGACAGCAGTGGTATTAAGGATTGCTATCATCTGTGAACAGATAATTTTACTTCTTCCTTCCTAATTTGGATCTCTTTGATTTTCTTGCCTAATTGCTCTGGCCAGAGTTTTCAATACTTTGTTGAATTAGAAGCAGTGAAAGTAGGCATCCTTCCCTTGTTCCTCATCTTAGAGGAAAGCTTTTGGTATTTCACTATTGAGGATGATGTTTGCTGTGGGTTTTTCATATATGACTTTTATTACATTGAGGTAGTAGTCATCTATTCCTGAATTACTGTCTTTTTGTGTTCAGTTTATTTTTTTGTGAAACATTTAAGTTCTCTTCTCATTTTCTTCTGCGTATATTCTATAGTTTGTGTGTATGTGTGTGTGTGTGTGTGTAATTACCATAGCTATGACATTTAACATCCTAAAGTTATAACACTCTAATTAGAATTTATAATAGTTTAACTTTAATAACACACAAAACTCTGTCCCTTTACAGCCTGTCCCAATCCCTTTCTGGTGTTATCACAAAATTACATCCTTATGTGTTGTGTGTTCAAAAACATGAACTAACATTAAAAAAAATGCATTAGTCTTTTAAATTATGTAGAAAACAATGTGGAGTTACAAACCAAAGTTAAAATAATACTAGCTTTTAGATTAGTAATTGTTTTTAAAAATATATTAGTCTTTTAAATCATGTAGAAAATAAAAATGAAGTTACAAACCCTTGTTACAGTGATGCTAGCTTTTATAATTCTCATGTATTTACCTTTATTGATACCTTTATTTCTTCATACAGCTTCAAGTTTCTGTGTAATATCTTTTAATTTCAGTCTGCAGGACTCCCTTTAACAAGTCTAGTGGTTACAAACTCCCTCATCTTTTGTTTATCTGGAAGTGTCTTAATTTCTCCCTCACTTTTAAAGGACAATTTTGCTGGATATAGGAACCTTGGTTGACATTTTTTTTTCTTTTAGTGCTTGAATATTTCAGCACACTGCTCTTTGGCCTCCAAAGTTTCTGATGAGAAATCTAGTTATTTTCTTGAAGATCTTCTGTATGTGATGAGTTGCTTCTCCCTTACTGATTTAAAAATTTTCTCTTTGTTTTTTTGTCTTTTGATAGTTTGATTTTAATATGTCTCAGTGTGGGTCTCTTTGAGTTTATTCTACTAAGAGTTTGTTGAATTTCCTGGATGTTTATATTCCAGGTTTTCATCAAATTTGGGAATTTTCAGCTGTTATTTATTCAACTATTTTCTCCACCCCTTTTTCTGTCTCTTCAGGGGCTCTCACAGTGCATGTGTTGGTCAGCTTGATGGTTTCCCATAGGTTCCCTTAGGCACTTTCACTTTTCTTCATTCTCATTTCTTTCTATTCCTCAGATTTGATCATTTCTATTGTCCTTTCTTCAAGTTCGCTGATTCTTTATTCTGCCTGCTCAGATCTGCCTTTGACTCCCTTGAGTTAATTTTTTTTTATTTAATTATAATTTTCAGCTCAAGAATTTTTTTAAACTTTGGTTTAAAGTTTCCCTTTATTGGGGCACCTGGGTGGCTCAGTTAGTTAAGCATCTGCCTTGGGCTCAGGTCATGATCTCAGGGTCCTGGGATCGAGCCCCATGTCGGGCTCCCTGCTCAGTGGGGAGTCTGCTTCTCCCTCTCTAATGACCCTCCCCCCCGCTCCTGCCCTCACTCACTCAATCTATCTCTCAAATGAATAAATTTTTAAAAAATCTTAAAAAAAAAAGTTTCCCTTTACTGATATTTCCACTTTGCTTACACATTATTTTCTTGACTTTCTCTACATCTTCCATTAGTTCTTTGAACATTTTAAAGACAGTTTTAAAGTGTTTAATAGATCTGTCATTAGGTCTTTTTCAGAGACAGTTTCTGTTAGTTTATTTTTGCCCTTTGAATGGGCCACACCTTCCTGTTTCTTTGAATGCCTCCTGATTTTTTTTGGTTAAAAACTGGACATTTGAGTCTAACTGTATGATAACTCGGGAAATCACATTCTTCTCCTACCTTAGGGTTTGCTGTTCTTGTTTTATTTTCCTATTTTTGCTTTTGATTACTGTAGGCTGTCTTTGTACCAAGTATCAGCCTAAGATGTAAACTTAGTCTTCTCAATTCTTTTCAGAACCTGCACATTTCCTTGGCATGTGTGGAGACTTTTTAATTCCTCCTGCGTATGTGGTTGCTTTTTAATGTCCTGTGCTTCAACATTTTGTTTCCAAAAGGAGAACAAAAGAAAAACGGGGAGGGGGAAAATGTGCTGGCCTTTTAAATGTCATAGGAATCATTTCAGCCCAAGGGGAGAGACTGGTAACAGTTGAGGGAGGTACAACAACTATGCTGCTACCTTTTTGTCTACACTTCTGTGATCAGAAGCACCAATCAGTTATCAGAGAACAGATTCCCAATAGTTGGTGTATAGGGTCATTTTTACCCATCCTGGTTCCCATTGTTTGCATGCTGTGAGGTGTGGGATGAGTAGCTGTTCCTGTGCCAAGAGATAAAATTGAAATTAACCACAACTTACTGTCCAAGCCTTGCCCTGGAAGTTGCAAACCCTCAGACTACAGAGTTCCAAAAATGTTACATTTGTCAGATTCTGCCAGTGCAATTATCTAGGTAAGGAGACTGATTCCTGGTGCTTCCTACTCTGCCATCTTCTCAGAATCCTCTATCCTCTTAAGGTTTACTAAAATTTATAATTCATAAAAGGAGATGATTGGAATGTCTGTAAAGTTTGAGAGGACTGATCTTTATGAGTGCAGCATACATGTTGATTGAGTTGGTAATGGCTTTCTGTTGTTATACTTATATTCATTTAATAAATAGCAACATATATGAAAAATGACCATTATGTTTTCCATGTGTTAGATTTTTTTATCTTGTATCATCATCTTGACTCTTCTCAAATTCTTCTTGCACTGGAAATTAGGAATGGATGGAGTAAATGCACTGTTATAGAAAATGCTTGAGAAGCGTCAGTATAGCTCAATGGCTGGACTGGTTTGGACAGGCTTTATGGTGGTTGAGGGTAGAAAGATGGTATAGAGACTTAAGCTGCTATTTGATTCACTTACCACTTGGAAGAAGGTGATGGGCCATGGCTGTGGCCGATAGGGCTGAGAGATGGGGTGGAAACTTCCAATCCTATTCCGTGGTGAATCTGAAGTCAAAGATGTAAATAAAGCTGAAAACAGTTGTGTAGGAGTTCTGAGATTCAGTGGGTCATTAGGCAAGCTCTGGGGACAACCACAGCTGAAAAGAGCTGGAGGCTGCTAGGACAGCCAGTGTTTGAAACTGAATCATAACTTCTGTGATTTTACATCTCCTGGGTAGCAATCAGAAGCTTTGATTAGGATGGGTGCTGTGAGTATATTAAGAGTAGACTTGGGCGCCTGGGTGGTTCAGTCAGTTGAATATCCAACTCTTGGTTTTGGCTCAGGTAATGATCTCAGGGTTGTGAGATCTAGCCCCATATCAGGCTCTGCGCTCAGTGGGGGAGTCTGCTTGAGATTCTCTTCCTCTCTCTCTGCCCCTCCTCTCTCTCTCAAATAAATAAGTAAATCTTTTTAAAAGGAGTAGAATCAGACAGTATCACTCACTTAGTTAATCTCCTTCAAAACCATCTAAGCTAACACCTTCCCTTGCTATGTCTCTATGCCTTTGATCAATTGTACTTAGAAAACCAAGTTATTGTAATCAGGTTAGAAAAGGCAGGTAGAAAGGGCAGGTACATCTGTTTTTGTATTCGTTAGCAACCTTACCACCTGACAGTTGGTTTGCTGCTGACTTTCTATTTTCTGGACTCCTGAACTACCTCCACTGGGTAATCAGGAATCCTAAGGTATTCTCATAGAGGAAGACCTTGG
Organism: Neomonachus schauinslandi; assembly: GCF_002201575.2. NCBI lineage: Eukaryota > Metazoa > Chordata > Mammalia > Carnivora > Phocidae > Neomonachus > Neomonachus schauinslandi. The sequence continues at coordinate 163,859,231 of NC_058405.1, forward strand.
ATATCAGTTGGTCAACTTACAGAAGAAACAAGACTCAGGAAAGACAACTCTCTTCATCTTGGGTGTCCATACATAACTCTAGTTAGCCTAGAAAGCCTGGGAGTTTGTTAGTTTTCTCCTGGAAACACAGCTGCAGTCCCTGTTCCCTTGATTCTGAACATTGTGCTGAGAGTGAGGCCACCTGTCCCTATATCTGTATTTTTTTCTCAAAGAGCTGAGTGATTGCCTAGAACAGCTGTGGGTATTTGTGTTTTATTTTTATAAGCCCTAAGCAACTGAGTGAAAAGCAAAGCCAATTATGTCATTGAGCCCTTTAATATGTATGAACAGGATAGCAGAAAACTGAGTTAGCCATGGCAAATACAAGGTTTATATAGAAGAAGAAACACTGAATTTTAGTAGGGAGTTAGTGAACAAAGAGGCAAAATGTTTGCTTTTGGGGGGAAAGACTATTTTTATTTTGTTTATGTTCATTTAGATAAACTATCTTTACACAAAATTTCTTTAAATCCTACAAACACTGAATTTATCAATGCAAGATGGCAGAGGAAAAGGGGTGGAGGACATGCTACATAACAGTCTAGCAAAGAGAGTTAGGTTTTTATGTGCAGTAACCCCTACAGATTTGTTTGTTCTTTCGGCTGTTCTTTCCTTTTTTCTTTGAAGTGTATGGAGTTTAAATGTTACTGTAAAGTTCAACATCCACACTGAAAACTTACTTGTGGCATCATAGCATTAAGCCAAGAATTTAGATAGCTGGAGCCAAATTTCTGGCATTCATATCAAATGCCAGAGAGCCTTTGGCCACTGGCTATCATCAGTCTTCAGGTCAGTGTAAGTGAGAAGGCAGTTTTATTTAGTATTGTGTAGCATCTTAGTTGGGATTAGAAGTATCTTGGATCCTTGGATCCACCACTACATTTTTAGTGGTAGTGGTGATGGTGAGTGGTGACATTTTGGGAAGTTAAATAAATAGAATTTCTAAACTTAATATGAAGACTCATAGATTAAGGAGAGACTTAAGAGATATTTTTAAAAACTTAGAACAAAATTTTTAAAGATTGAGAATACAACATCTGAAATAAAAAATATACTGGATGGAATTAACAGTGGATGAATCACCAAAGAAAGAAAGGTTACTGAACTTAAAGAACAGCAATAAAAACTACTTAAAATGAAATACAGAAAAAAAAAGACTGAAGAAAACTGAACACAGCCTTAGTGAACTTATGACGAGTTCAGCTTAATATACATATATTGGGAGATCCCAGATGAGGTGAGTGGGGACAGAAAAGAACATTCAAAGAAATACTGACTAAAAAATTTCTAAATTTGATGAAAACTCTAAACCCACAGATCCAAGAATCTCCAGGAACTCCAAGCATAAGAAACATGCAAAAAGCTACACCAAGTTACATCATAATCAAATTGCCTAAAACCAGTGATAAAGAGAAAAATCATAAAACGAAGACATGTGAAAAAACCCACAAACTTCACCCAGGAAACAATGCAATTAAAGGAGACTTAAGTAAATGGAGACTTAGCCATGCTCATGAATTAAAAGATTAGGTGTTGTTAAGATGTAAATGGTCCCCAAATTGCAATCCAGTATGAGCCAACAGGATTTTTTGTTTTTTGTTTTTTAGCAATTGGCAATCTGATTTTCAAATTTATATGAAAATACAAAGAGCCTGGGATAACTAAGCAACTGTGAAGAAGAAGAAATTTTGGGGGGGCTTCCAAGGCTTGATTTTAAGACTTCCTATGAAGATACTGTAATCAAGGCAGTGTGGTATCAGCATAACATTGGAAAAAGAGTAAAAATCCATGGACAAAAGGCTTTCATGGGAACTCTGAGTAACAGGTAGAAGATGGTGAAACTCCAGTGCAGTCCAAGACCAAGGAGAGCTGTTTTGAGAAGACAGGCTCACAACCAAGTGGCTGCCACAGAAATAAAAGCTATATGAATTAAAACAGTATGGTACTGGCATAAAAATAGACATAAAGAACAGTGGAACAGAATAGAGAGCCCAGAAATAAGCCTACACATCTACAGTCAACTAATATTTTATAATGGAGCCAGGAAAACTCAATGGGGAAAGGACAGTCTCTTCAACAAATAGTGATGGAAAAACTAGATATTCACATGCAAAAGAATGAATTTAACTCCTGTCTTAGACCACACAAAAATTAACTCAAAATGGGTTAAAGACTTCAAAGCAGGATCTGAAACCATAAAATACCTTGAAAAAAACAGGGGAAAAACTCCTTGACATTGGTTTTGGCAACTAGCTTTTGGATATGACACCAAAATTACAAGCAACTAAAAGCGAAAATAAACAAGTGGGACTATGTCAAACTAAAAAACTTCTGTACAGCAAGAGAAACAGTCAATAAAGTGAAAAGTTTGCCTACAAATGGGAGAAAATATTTGTAAACCATCTCTTTGATAAGGTGTCAATATCCAAAATATATTTAAAAACTCATACAAATCAATAACAAAAATAAGTAATTCAATAAAAAATGAGTAGAGGAACTGAATAGACATTTTTCCAAATACAAAAGGCCAACAGGATCATCAGGGAAATGCAAATCAATACCGTAATGAGATACCACCTCACACCTATTAGAATGGCTATTCTCAAAACAAACAAACAAACAAGCAAAAAACCCAAGAGATAACAAGTATTGATGATGATGTGGAGAAATTGAAAGCCTTGTACATTATTGGTGGGAATATAAATCGATATAGTCACAGTGGAAAACAGTATGAAATTTCCTGAAAATTAAAATTGAATTTACCACATGATTCAGCAGTTCCACTTCTATAGATACATATCTGAAGGAAATGAAATTATCTTGAAGAAATATCTGCACCCCCATGTTCACTGCAGCATTATTCACAATAACCAAAACATAGGATCAACCTCTGTATCCATCGACATATAAATGGATAAAGAAGATGTGGCATAGGGGCACCTGGGTGGCTCAGTCGGTTGAGCATCCGACTCTTGGTTTCCCCTCAGGTCACGATCTCAGGGTCATGGGATCGAGTCCCAAGTGGGGCTCTGCGCTCAGCGAACAGTCTGCTTGTCCCTCTCTCTCCCCCCTGCTCCTTCCCCTGCTCGCACGTGTGTGTTCTCTCTCTCTCTCTCAAATAAAAATATAAATAAATAAACAAAATCTTAAAAAAAAGATGTGGCACATATACACAATAGAATATTGTTTAGCCATAACAAAGAGGGAAATCCTGCCATTTATAACAATATGGATGGACCTTGAGGACGTTATGCTAAGTGAAATAAGTCAGAGAAATACAAATACTGCATGATTTTGCTTATACATAGAATCTAAAAATGCAAGGTGCCTGGGTGGCTCGGTCATTAAGCGTCTGCCTTCAGCTCAGGTCGTGATCCCGGGATTCTGGGGTCGAGCCCCACATCGGGCTCCCTGCTCCACAGGAAGCCTGCTTCTCCCTCTCCCTCTCTCACTCCCCCTGCTTGTGTTCCCTCTCTCGCTGTGTCTCTGTGTCAAATAAATAAATAAAATCTTAAAAAAAAATCTAAAAATGCTGAATTCAGAAACAGAGAATAAGATGGTGGTTGCCAGGGGCTGGGGGTTGGGAGAACTGGGGAGATGTTGGTCAAGGTATACAAACTTCCCGTTATAAGATGAATAAGTTCTGGGGATCCAATATTCAGCCTGGTCACTATAGTTAATACTGTAATATGTACTTGAAAATCGCTGAGAGAGTAGACCTTAAATGTTCTCACCACACACACAAAATTGTAGTTACGTGAAGTGATGGAAGTATTGACTAACCTTATGGTGGTCATCATTTTGCAAGATGATAGAGGCTTTTGGGGGAGAGGAGGGCAGGACCCCAAGCAGGTCAGAAAATGTCTTGAGAGGGCAGGGAGGGTGAATGTTGTTGGCTTTTATTTTGTTTAAGGAATGGGGTTCCTAGGCACGGACCAGGGATTGTGTGGTTTGAATTTCTCACCTGCACCAAAAGAGGGAGCATCTGAGCTTTCCCATCAGCTTGCCCAGCTGCGGGGCAGGAGAGAGAGGGATAGAACTTGAAAGCTATCAGCAATCAAACACCTAAAGTGGAATCACATTCTTTTCTTTTCTTTTTTTAGATTTCATTTATTTTATTTGGCAGGGGGAGAGGGAGAGGGAGAGAATCTCAAGGAATGCGGAGCCTGATGCTGGGCTCAATCTCAGCACCCTGAGACCATGACCTGAGCTGAAAAAATTAGGGGTTGGATGCCTAACAGACTGAGCCACCCAGGCGCCCCAGGAATCACATTCTGAGTTCAGTAGATGCCATGTTCCACCCAGGAAGTACAATGAGAAGAATACAACGTCTGTGATAGTCGAGCAAAAATACATTACCTGGGTCTAATCATGAGAAACATTGGACAAATCTATGTAGAAAAGAGTTCACGCAGCAGGCTTTAGAAAAGGCCTTTTCTTAGAAAGCCCTGCTTATAAGATTGGCCCTTGGTGGGCATCTGGGAACTTGGATTTCAGGAGTGCTGCCAGCACACTAACTGACAAGAGTAGCTCACTGTGCCTAAACTGTTTGTACAAAGGATGTGGTTTATGCTGAATACCTGCTTTCCTTCTGGGAGTCTGGAAATTGGCTAGGCAGAGGTGCCTAATGTGACCAGCCCCAGTCAAAACTTGGGGCTCTGAGTCACTAATAAGCTTCCCTGGCAGATAACATTTCACATGTGTTATCACAAGTCATTGCCGGGGGAGTTAAATATGTCCTATGTACCTCCACGGGGAAAGGTTCTTGGAAGCTCACACCTGGTTTTCTCAGGACCTTGCCCATTGTGCATTTTCCCTCTGCTGGTTTTGCTTTGTATCCTTTGGCTGAAATAATTCATAGCTGTAAGGAAGACGATATGCTGTGCCCTGGGATTTCTCCTAGCAAATCATCAAAATAGGGGTGATCTTGGGGGTCTCTCACCCACACTGAGAGACATTCTATAAAATGATTGTCCTATAATCTTAAAAAATGTCAGAGTGGAAAAAAAATGTCAGAGTGATAGAAGTCAAGAAAGGCATTGGGAACAATATGAGATCCTGGACTGGAACCTTCACTGAAAAGGGTATTTCTGGAATAATTGACCAAAGTTGAATGGGGTCCCTGGGTGATGGGTATATAGGAGTTCTTTGTGTCAACCTTACAACTTTTTGCTAAGTGTAGAACTGTCTTTTTTTTTCAAAGATTTTATTTATTTATTTGAGAGAGAGAGAAAGTGGGGGGGGGGAGAGAGCACAGAAGGAGAGGGACAAGCAGACTCCCCACTGAGCAGGGAGCCCAACATGGGGCTCAATCGCAGGCCCCCGAGATCACAACCTGAGCCGAAGACAGACACTTAACTGACTGAGCCACCCAGGTGCCCCGAGAACTGTTTTGAAATAAAATGTTTCTTCAAAAATTCTGGGGGTGCCTGGGTGGCTCAGTCTGTTAAGCGTCTGCCTTCGGCTCAGGTCATGATCCCAGGGTCCTGGGATCGAGCCCCGCATCGGGCTCCCTGCTCGGCGGGAAGCCTGCTTCTCCCTCTCCCACTCCCCCTGCTTGTGTTCCCTCTCTCGCTGTCTCTCTCTCTGTCAAATTAATAAATAAAATCTTTAAAAAAAATTCTGAAAGCATATTTTTATTGGCTACATAATATACTACTTAATAACACTACTATAGTTTCCTTAGCCTGATAGGTCTCAACCCTGGATGCATGTGAGAATCATTTACACGGTTTTAAAAAATATACATGCCCAGGTCTCACCACCCAGAGATTTTGAATCAGTTATTCTGATATGAGGCCTAAGCATCATTATTGTAAAAATAAAGTTTCCCAAGTGATTCTCATGTGCAGCCAGAATTGACAACCACAAGGCTAAGAAAACCATGGTAGTAACCAGTGCCTTAAAATTGACTATTTAGGTGACTTCTATCCACAGTAGTTCAGTATGACTCTTTGTACATAAGGCTTTCCCCTAGCTTTGTATTTTTTCTTCCCATCAATCCCAGAAGTCATAGGGTATGAATATTTTTAAGGCTCCTTTTGATATTTTCCTAAATTGTTTTCAAAAAATAAATATCCCAGTGTCTATTTTACCATATGTACATGTATCATTTTTAGCATTTTTCAAAAATTTTAAGTTATTTTTAAAGATTTTATTTATTTGAGTGAGAACACACAAGAGAGAACAAGTAGGGGGTGGGGTAGGGGCAGAGGGAGAGGGAGAAGCAGACTCCCCATGGAGCAGGGAGCCTGATGCGGGGCTCGATCCCAGGACCCTGAGATCATGACCTGAGCTGAAGGCAGATGCTTAACCGACTGAGCCACCCAGGCGCCCCCATCGTTAACATTTTAAACAGCTTTGTTAATATGATAGGCAAAAATGTCATCTTGTTTTAAATTTTATTTATTGGATTTCTTTGGAGGGTAAAGTATTTACAATTTTCTAGCCCCCTAGGGTTTCCTCTTTTAGAAATAATCTTCATAGCTTTTTGTCTATTAGGGTAATAGACTTTCTCTGATAATTTTATATAAATGCTTTATCATAGTCATTGCGGCATTTCCCTAGTTTGCCAGCTTGCCTTTTAATTTTGGGCATTTTACTCTTTGAGAAAGAACATTTTCTTGGGAATGAGAAAATATGCTGTAGCAGCAAGAAGAATTGCCAAATTCAGGGCTTGTTCTATATCTGGAAGGAGTTCCTAAGACAGAGGAGGAAGGAAATACTGCAAGCTTTGGCTAAGGGGCTCTGTGTTTTGTGTTCTTGAGGTATCTTGGGGTGAGGAACATGTATCAAGCCCCGTCCGGTATATTTTGTTTTTAATCATAGGTGAGGACTACATTAGAGTAAATGACACACACTAGAGTTATTTTTCTCCTTGGCCATAGAATATTTGGTAAGTCAGGTACTAAATTAATTGTAGCACAGCCCTGAAAATAACAACTTGCTCAAAAAATGAGTTCACGTAAGAAGTGTCGTGTGGATTGGCAAAAAGAGATGGGAATAAGCATATCGTACTGTTTATTATTGAGAAAAATATTCTGGGCTAACCCCAGCCATAATCACCGCAGTATTCAATGTTTCAGGACAAGAACTCCTCACAAAATGATGTTATTTCTGAAACCGCTATAAAAACACATCAGAAGAAGATAAATGGATTGCACAGAGACCTGAGAAATCTGGGATCCTCTGCAAAAACCCATTCACCCCATCCAGGTTAGTGGACAGCTTCAGCCACGTGGGGGAGCTCACATCTCACCTCTTCCACCCCCAAAGAGGTTGACCACAGACATTGCATTGGCCAAGTCCAAGAACACAGTTTAGGACACCGTGCTAGCGCCTGGAAGTTTCTCTGTGCTGAAGGAAAAGTTACGTGCAGTTCCTGGTGGCAGAATTTCTTCTTGGCTCCTCATTTTGTAGGGTTTTGTCTCTTCGAATGGCTTTTTAGGAGAACTGGTTTCCCCACACAGCTGTGGTGATAAAAGAGGGCCCTGCTTAGGCGGAGGTACCTGCTGCCCCTGGGAGGGCCTGGGGACTGTGGGTGGTTTCTAGAAACTAGGAAAACCTTTTGTTTCCTCCCTTGCCTTAATCGTGGTTGACTGGAATTGTCTTTCTCTCTTGGTCAGAGCCAGACAATGAGGATGACTGCCGCCCAAGCAATGTCCTCTGGGTAATGGGCCCCAGGTTAGGAATTCGGTTTAAGGGCAAAGAAGCGCTCTTCTCACAACAGAGCTTCTCCGTAGAGAACCTTGGACGGATGCTGTGGCATTTGTGGACAGGAGAGGGGATTCACAATCCAAATGCTTTGTTTTTCTTTTTATCTCCTTATTCTCAACTTGGTCTGAGATAAATCTTGATAATGGCATGGAGTTTGGAGCACTAGAAGTGTCTGAGAAACCAGAGCTCTGAAAGTCATCACTAAACAGATGAAGAGGGGTGAAAGTCCTTGTCTCTCTGTTACCTCTTCCCACTCTCCCTCCTCCCTCCCTCCCTCCCTCCCTTCTTCCCACTCTCCCTCCTCCCTCCCTTCTACCCACTCTCCCTCCTCCCTCCCTTCCCCTTCCCCTCTTCCCCCCCTCCTCCCTTCCTCCCTCCCTTCCTTCCTTCCTTCCTTCCTCCCTTCCTCCCTTCCTTCCTTCCGTTCATTCAAACTTCCTTTTCTTTTGGAGGTGGTTCCATCTAAGATATATCAATAATTGCTTTTCCTATTTAAAATTAATTTTTAACTATATAAATCATTCCTGAATACTATATTCTCCTTCCAAAAACACAGAAACCTACAGCTAAAGCTGCCGAGAAGGCCTCTTGCAGCACGACTCCACCCCACCCCCACCCCCACCCCCAGCCCCGTGCTGTCTCACAGGCATGGCTACAGAGTAACTAAGGGGAGGCTGGTGCCAGATTGCCCAGGCTCAAATATAACCACCAATTAACTGATTGTGCACCTGTAGGCAAGTTACTTAGCCTATTTGTGCCTAAGTTTCCTTATGTGGAAAATGAAAATGTAATTAATACCTACTCCATAGGGTAATTTTAAGGATTAAATGAAATAATATATGTAAAATACCATATCACACTTAGTAAGCTTAATAAATGTTTGCTGCTGTTAATGCCACTTCCAACTTGAGATATATATACTTCTCCCCAATTTCCAGTGATAAGCACTATTACGAACTTTCAGAATATCGTTTTAGTATCATTTGTGTGCTTGTGTGACAAAATGATATCATATTATATATAGCCTTTTGCAGCTTGCCTTTTTCAATTAGCAATGATGTTTTCTGATTTATCCATGTTGACACAAATAGATCTAGTGTATTCCTTTTCTAAAATTTAATTTATTTTTAAGTTTTTATATTGATTCCAATTAGTTAACATACAGTGTTATATTATTTCTAGTATGTTCCTTTTAACTGCTATACAATGTACTATTATGTATCTATAATTTCTTTAGCTATTTTCTCATTGATGGACAGTTAAAATGTTAATAATTTTTGTCTCTGACTAATAGTGCTGCATGGAACCTTCACATAAACATCTGTGCCGTATTGTGCATATGTGCCAGAGTTTCTTCTGGCTAGAAATCTGTATGTGGAACTGCTGGGGTGTAGGGTAGAATTAATTTACACTCCCTCTAACAGGATTTGAGAGTACTCACTTCCTCAAAACCTTGCAAAAGCTCATTAATAAAATCAAATGCTTCTGCCAATCTAATGGAGAGAAATAATATTTATTTAAATGTATAATTTTATTAATGACATGTTATTGTTTTCATTTGTATTTCCATGGTTTCTGCTGAGACTGAGCCTCTTTTCATATGTGTATTGGCCATTTGTAGCTTCTGTAAATCTTCTGTTCATAACCTTATTTGCATTTCTGTCATGTTGTTAGTCTTTTTCTTATTACTCCATAAAATAATCTTTTTAAAATTTATTTTTATTTTTTTAAAGATTTTATTTATTCATTTTTGGAGAGAGAGGGAGAGAGCACAAGTCAGGGGAAGGGCAGAGGGAGAGAACCTTCAAGTGGATTCCCCACTGAGCATGGAGCCCTACATGGGGCTCCATCTCACAGCCCATGAGATCATGACCTGAACTGAAACTGAGGGTTGGATGCTCGACCAACTGAACCACCCAGGTGACCTTGTAAAATTATCTTTTGTTAAGTATGTGGAAATACTTTTTTCCTAATCAGTTTTCTTTATTTTTCAGCCTTGTTCATGTAGTCTTGGGTCATTCAGACCTAAATTTGGAGGTAACCAAGTTGACCAGTCTTTTTCAGGTTTTTTTTTTTTAATCATTTTACTTTTAGTATCTTATTTAAGAAAGTCTCTTTGCCATAGGTTTGTAAGGATATCCGTATATCTGTAACTGTAGCTATATATATATTTCTACCCCCCAGTAGACTCTTTCTCTACAGGGCTATGTCATCTTCTTGGCCTATGGTGGCAGAATACTTTGGCTCTAGATAACATATTTGTTCAGAGGCAGAGGAAACGCTGCAGACCAAGAGGGAGAAGGACTCAAAATCCAAGATAGGATCAGTAAAGGATTTCTTGGGCTTTGGAGGGAACAAGTCTGGAGCGTGGAAACGAACAGCACTAGCTTTAAAAATACATTTTTGTCTTGAGATCAAGTGGAAAGAGAACATAACAGGAAGCATGCCATTGGTGGGACAAACAGTGTGAGCCCACGTGTTGTAGAGGAGGAAGGGGATCAACCTGGGAACAGTGCAAGTTTGGAAAGAAACATCTGACTCTACCTGAAGAAATATGGATTTCTTGGGGGAAATGGAAACAGCACAAGAGTAAGGAATTAGGTTGCGCCATCACAGAAAAAGTGGTAGAGAAAGCAGTATTTGTGCTGGCCTGAGAGAAAGCTTAGAAAACACATCAGAGGAGACACGTAGCTGTTTTCTGCACCCCTAAAAGCTTGAGAAACGTCATCCATGGTAACTCCCGCTCAGGAATACACTGATGGAAGATTCTCCTGCTGATACATATATGGAGGCAGAAGGGAACTAACCCAGGATGTAGAGCTGTTAAGACTCAAAACTCCATATCTAAACCAGTCATGTCTTTAGCATAGATGACACCCTGGCTTCAAACAACTAGCCAACTGACTAACCAAAGAAACACGTGACATCTGGTGGGGGAGAAAGAAATAGAGATGAGCAAGAAATTGAGACTATGGGGAACATAAGCTATACCTGTCTTTATTTTCTTTCCAGACTTCCCCAGCAAGTGGTGCTCTGAGTGTATCCTTACAAATTTCCACCTCTGCTCCAAACTTAGAAGACATAGCTATGGGGGAAAACAATCCAAAACTAAAAACGAAAAAAAAAATAACCCAAACCAAACAATAACTAAACATTTTCATGGGCCAGAAATGGAAACACTCCACAGTAAGCTGGGATTGCCGCATCAGCCTGATGGGCTATATAGATCTCGAAATAGGCAGCGTTAGGAGTGTCTTTCCTGCAGGGCAAAAAACCCAAAGTGACCCACATGTGGTGGGACACCAGGGCAAACATCACTGTTTAAAAGCAAAGGCTAGGGGGGCCTTCCTTGACCATGGAAGGGGGTTGAGACAGCTCTGATCACTGCTTGAAGCTGTGGCTTTATGAAGCTGAATCCCTGCAGGGGACAGGAGGAAGTAGAACAAACCCAGCAGCGGGACCCCTTTGGCTTAGTGACTCGGTAGAAAATAACCCCATCATTCTGTGTTTGGAGATGTTCCTCTAGCATAAGATCTGGTTCTGGACTCGGGTGGTAGGTCTCCCTGGGGGCTGAGTGAAGGCAACCGCAAAACTTAGAGAGGAGTGATCACAGAAAGAGAAAACAAAACAACAAAACAAAGACCAACCCCACCCACGATTAGCCTACCAACCCCAAATATAAATTCACTTTCAAGAAGCTACTGCTACAAAAGATAGTCAACAATATAATCAATCAGACTCACTCCTAATGAAATACAAAATAATAGAAACATATCAAAGGATTTAAAAAATTATGTTCCAAATCTTCAAAGAGATAAAGAACAAGAAGTTACAAAATAGAAGTAGGCAGATCTGAGTAAAGAACTGATGGACTATACACAAAAAAACAATTAAAAATTGTGAGATCGAGGGCACCTGGCTGGCTCAGTTGGTAGAGTACGCAATTCCTGATCTTGGAGTCGTGAGTTCAAGCCCCATGTTGGGTATAGAGCTTACTTAAAAAAAAATTGTGAGAGGGGCACCTGGGTGACTCAGTCATTAAGCATCTGCCTTCGGCTTAGGTCATGATCCAGGGTCCTGGGATCGAGCCCCGCCTCAGGTTCCCTGCTCAGCGGGAAGCCTGCTTCTCCCTCTGCCTCTCCCCCTGCTTGTGTTCCCTCTCTCGCTGTGTCTCTCTCTGTCAAATAAATAAATAAAATCTTTAAAAAAAATTGTGAGAGTGAAAATAAATTAATGAAGCAAAAAACTTAATAGAGTAAACACTATTTTGGACACAGTAGAAGAGCACTTTAGTGGGCTGGAACTGAGTAATATTCCAAGTAATATTACATTTTCCCTTTTCCTCTGATTGTCTTGTCCATGAAGGCCCTTGTTAGACTGATCCTTGTTTCTTAGCTTTCTTATTCTATGTGTTTTTTTTCTACACAACTTGTTTTCTCCCATGGCTTCAATTTTCTCCTACAGCCGGAAGACATGAAAATATTAGTCGCAAGAATAATTGTACAATTATGTGTAACTGCAAACACAGCAGATGATACATGGACCACTATAGCTTTTATTACTGAATAGTTTGCTAGAATAGTAAAGCTGTTATTTAGCCAATATAAATGTTACACTTGCCACAAATTGGCTTCTAATGTGTCCCCAGCCTTTCTGCAACAGGCATTATGATGAATAAATGGTAGAGGTTCCATGTATTCATATGACATATAAATTATGCTTATAGAATTATTCTGACAAGCTTACCTTCTCTTTGCCAATATGTTCCCTTCATAAAATTGATTTTTGAATTTTGAAAATTGTCTATAAGACTTAGGTCTTCACTGACAGGAAGGTCTTTACATACATCTACTTTGAAGACTCTTCATTTTCAGAGTTCAATTAAGGAGGTAGACCCAATGTCAAAGGGTTAAATTTGCTGAACAATCCAGAAAGCAAATTCAAGTGCCAGTAGAAGAGGTCTTAGCTATTTATGGGACCATGTATATGCTTGGAGTTAAGAAAAAGGAATCTGGTTAGCGAGTAGAATTTTATAACAAATGGAATGAATGGCAGTTCTTAGAACTACTAGGCTGTAACCAATAGTCTGAGGACTGGAAGTGGGAATGGGAGATGCTTCTGGTTGCTTTCCCAATCTCCCTAAAATTCCTCCTTCTTTTCTAACAGAACCATGATTTTGTTCAGAGGGGCAATGTGCTCAGCCTTAAGCAAGAAGTATTCCCAGGTGAGATCCATGGTCTAAGAAGTCAGTTGTGTCAGTCTTGTTCTCTGCTTTCCCTGCCTCCCCTATCCCTCCTTAAGGGTGGCCATGTGACCCTGTTCTAGTAAATAAGATGTAAACAGAAGTCTACTAGGAAGATGAGAGATATAATTAGTGCTACTCTTACCTCTTTCCTCCTGCCTAGAACTTGATGTTTGAGAATAGGGCAACTATCTTACGACCATGAGGAAAAGACCAAGAGAATCATAGAAATACTAGCCGTGACATAATGCTGGGTAAATGCCAGCACTGGCCTACTATTTGACATTTTGTTAAGTCAGAAAAGTAAGTTTTTATCAATGTACTGTTAGCCATATGTAGTTCTCACTAATACAGTGTGGAAATAAAATCGTTGGTTCCTTTAATCTGTATTTTGAAAGACTAAAATGACTAGAAGAATTCTAGGCTGGAATAAAAAAAAAGCCCATATTAACTCATCTGCATTAGATAAGAATACATGCTCACAGAAAAGAGCATAGGAAACATTTCCCTCATAACTATTGCTAGAAGAATTTTTGAATGGATGTGTCAGTCAGTGTAAACACCGAACCCTGATGAAGATTAGATTGATTTAAGTCAGTTTTTTAAATGTTCAAACCAGGGGCGCCTGGGTGGCTCAGTTGTTAAGCATCTTGATCCCAGGGTCCTGGGATCAAGTCCCGCATCGGGCTCCCTGCTCCACGGGAAGCCTGCTTCTCCCTCTCCCGCTCCCCCTGCTTGTGTTCCCTCTCTCGCTGTGTGTCTCCTCTCAAATAAATAAATAAAATCTTAAAAAAAAAAAAAGTTCAAACCACTAGGATCTTGGAGTTGTGAGTTCAGAAAAGGGTTTTTCAGAACGGGAGTAGCATTTCATCATTAGAGGGTTAAACTGAGTGTGAGTGTCTTGGGGCCATCTACCTAGCCACGTACTACTGTTGCCTATTGGCTTGCTTATTATTTTTATTTTGAAATAATTCAAATTACAGAAATGTTGCCAAGTTAGTACAAAGAAATCCAATGCACACTTTTCACTAATTGCTTTATCGTTCTTTCTATATTGAAAGATAGATATAGATGTAAATTTTTTTTCTGAACTATTTGAGAATAAACTGTGGACCTGATGTTCCTTTATTCCTAAATTGTTCAGTCTGTATTTCTAAAGAAGATGGAAATTCTCTTACATAACCATTGTACAGATATCAAAATCAAGAAAGAACATTGATAAAATATTGTCTAATCTACAGACCTTATTCTCATTTTGGCAATTTTTCCAATAATGTGATAGATGGACAGACAAATAAATAGATAGATCTTTCTTTTGGTCCACAATTAATTCAGGATTGCATATTCTATTTAGTTGTCTTGAACCTGCTAATTTTATAATTAAGCATGCCATGTGCCCATGTTCTTGAATGACCATACATAACAACTTAAAATAAGAAATGCCATGTTGAATCATATGTTAAAAATATATTCAACTATTTTATCTGATTCTTTTGGTATTTACCGTCATAATCTAAGTAACATGCTTATATTACTACTTTTAAAAGGGGGATTATACATAATCTATTGTTTTCCTGCTATGGAAGACACTACAGCAGACCAGAGAACACAGCCCTACATCTGACTTTCCAACATAGTCATATTGTAATTTTGGTTAGGTGAATATTTGGAGTTTGTATTATTTATATTATTATATTGTTATAAAATGTTATTGATAGCTGATGTCATATGATGACTTTTCCTTTCCTACCCAAATTTGCTTTCCTTGGACTTAATATTTATCTTGCATTTTATGTTTGCTTATTTTTCTATGTATATATCACTAATTCAAGGCCAAGTTCCTCCAGTTGGCTAAATATCTTTTTAGTGTATTCAGATGTATTAGGTCTTTTATCAATTCATCTTCTTGACAAAAATCTCTCCTGGAGTCCCCCGAGCTTCTCTGATCTAGACCAGTTGCTCCTCTCTATCTGGGAACCATTGTCATTCAGGCATCTCTCTTTACCCTCATTCTGAGCATTCTTATACCTTTTCTCCTTTGTTGCACCCCTCACTTCCTATATTCCATATCTTTCTTTCTTTTTCACTCTAACGGTTTTCTGGTACCATCGATTTTTGAGCTTTTTGGCAGTTATAATGTTTATATTGAATCATGTCTTTGCTGTTTCTACTGCTGCTTTTTGACTCAGCTTTCCTGGTTCTCATTTTCAAAGACAAGAGATATAACACATGCTGCAGTATGGATGAACTTTGAGGACATCTTTCTGAGTGAAATAAGCTGGTCACAAAAGGACAAATACCATATGATTCTATTTATATGAGATACCCAGAGCAATCAAATTCATAGACATTTTACAGAAAGTAAAATTGTGGTTGCCAGGGGCTGGGGGTGGGGGAATGGGAAGTTATGGTTTAATAGGTTCAGAGTTTCAGTTCTACAAGAAGAGTTCTGGATTGCAATGAGGCAGCAGAAAAAGTGAATATTCTTTTTTTTTTAATTTAATTTTATTATATTATGTTAGTCCCCATACATTACATCATTAGTTTTTGGTGTAGTGTTCCATGATTCATTGTTTGTGTATAACACCCAGTGCTCCATTCAATACGTGCCCTCTTTAATACCCATCACGAGGCTAACCCATCCCCCCACCCCCCTCCCCTCTAGAACCCTCAGTTTGTTTCTCAGAGTCCATAGTCTCTCATGATTCCCCTCCCTCTCCGATTTCCCTCCCTTCATTTTTCCCTTCCTACTATCTTCTTCTTTTTTTTTTAACATATAAAGTATTATTTGTTTCAGAGGTAGCACTCACCATAACACATACCCTCTCCAATGTTCATCACCCAGCCACTCCATCCCTCCCACCCCCTACCACTCCAGCAACCCTCAGTTTGTTTCCTGAGATTAAGAATTCCTCATATCAGTGAGATCATATGATACTTGTCTTTCTCTGATTGACTTATTTTGCTTAGCATAATACCCTCTAGTTCCATCCACGTTGTTGCAAATGGCAAGATTTCGTTTTTTGGTTTTTGGGTTTTTTTGGTGGCTGCATAATATTCTTTATCCATTCATCTGTTGATGGACATCTTGGCTCTTTCCATAGTTTGGCTATTGTGGACATTGCTGCTATAAACATTGGGGTGCACGTACCCCTTCGGATCACTACATTTGTATCTTTGGGGTAAATACCCGGTAGTGCAATTGCTGGGTTATAGGGTAGCTCTATTTTCAACTTTTTGAGGAACCTCCATACTGTTTTCCAGAGTGGCTACACCAGCTTGAATTCCCACCAACAGTGTAGGAGGGGTCCCCTTTCTCCGCATCCTCACCAACATCTGTCATTTCCTGACTTGTTAATTTTAGCCATTCTGACTGGTGTGAGGTGGTATCTCAATGAGGTTTTGATCTGGATTTCTCTGATGCTGTGCTCGCTTCAGCAGCACATATCCTAAAATTGGATTTCTCTGATGCTGAGCGATGTTGAACACTTTTTCATGTGTCTGTTGGCCATTTAGATGTCTTCTTTGGAAAAATGTCTGTTCATGTCTTCTGCCCATTTCTTGATTGGATCATTTATTCTTTGGGTGTTGAGTTTGATAAGTTCTTTATAGATTTTGGATACTAGCCCTTTATCTGATATGTCATTTGCAGATATCTTCTCCCATTCTGTTGGCTGTCTTTTGGTTTTGTTGATTGTTTCCTTTGCTGTGCAAAAGCTTTTTTTTTTTTTTAAACAAAATTCACATTTTATTTAGGTTGAAATAAACTATACAAAATTGATTTTCTTCACCAAAAATAACAGCAATATTTTCTGTATTATTCCTAGATAAACCACAAAACACATATTTTTGTAGGTTTTCCAGGTTTTGTTTATAAATCAAGACGAGGCAGTAGATACAGTCATCGAAAAAGACAGAGGAAAACAGACAAATCAGTTGTCAGTATCCATGGCCTCTGATCCTGTCTTGACCATGAACAGAGGTGTTCAACATATACCTGCTAAAAAGCTTATGAAGACGTAGGTGTTCTACATACACTTGCTAAAGAGCTTATGAAGATGGAGGCTCAACAAAGGAATGTAAACAGCAACAATCCAATGTGGAACAACAATGGCAGGCTCTCCCATTCAAACTTTAACTGTAACTTGTTCCTTTAAGTTTATTTGATAAAGACAAAATCTCTGCTGCAATCCTTGCCTGGCAAGCTCACATGTTTCTCTCTCTCTCTCTCTGTCTGGTAACTCCCTTAACTGTCCATTACAGATTTTTAACATACTAACACTCCTACTATCCAAAGGTCACTCTGAGCTTCATTGTAACATTTTATAAAATGTACTCCTTCCTCCCATACCTCTTCAAAATCTTTATCTTTTAAGAACTGATAACTCAATACCAGACAATTGGATCCAGTGACAATAAATGTTTTATCTAAAATGACTTAACTAAAACAATTCCCAAGTGCCATTAGCAGAGATCCCACAGAAATGTAATGTGGCACTTTCAATGCTATCTTCTGCAACAGGTATGTCTCCAAAGCATGAGAGTTTAAACAGGGGCCATTTAAATAGGCAGATTATCAATGGCTAATGTACTCAATGAGAGGTCGACAGGTCAAGATATTCAGTGATTAAGTGGCCTACATACACCTGACAGCTTTTCTGTAAGATGTTTTCAAATTTCTTACAGATTTTTCCAAATATCAAACATAAGAGAAAGCCTACTTTAAAAGTCTTTTAGGCATTTTCAATGGTTTCTGAGTTATCTGTAGGAAGCTCTGACTTAGTTGTATAGAGTTTGATATATGTGTCCACCATTAAATCCAGATCATGTTTTATATCAAAATGTATGTTAAGCAAAGCCAAGTTACTTGACCTTTGGTCTAATCAAAGTGTTCCTCAGGTATGCTTTGAGATGCTTCCGCCCATTTTCATAGCTTTCATTCTCAACCTTCATCACAGGAAGAATACATAGGACTTTCAGCAATGCATAAACATTAGGAAAAAACTTGATGTTTGGTAGATGCAGGGCTTCATAAATGGTGGATGGAAGCTCTATATCTTTCCCTCTGTGTTTCCACTTGATTCTCCAGCAATGCAGCTCAGCTGAGAGTGTGTTGGGATTGGGCAAGTCACTTCTGTACATGTCAGCATGGTGCTCCTCCAATTTAAATTTGAGCTGTCCCATGACAGAGGGTACAAAAGATAAGCATTTAAGAGCTTTGAGGTGCTGTTCTGAGAATATATCTTTCAGTTCCTGAATAACGTGTTCACTGTTGGAACACTTAGAGTTTCTTTATAGCAACTCTCAGAAGTGAGCTGAGATTCCAGGTTACCTTGCTGGGCTCTGAGGAATTTCCCAGGGAGTTTCATCTGAACATCAAGCTTAGTTGCCAAATTTGTGGCTTCTTCGAACCAAAATTCATGATAAACTTCAATATTTTCCATCACTTCATTTAGTGAATGCAGCACTGCAGTCAAGCTACTGGCTGCAAAGAAGACATCAGAGGTTTGCCCTTGAAGGTTTTTCCCAAAGTCTCTAGTAAAAGATAGAACATTTTTAAGAACAACAATGGTAACGATGAAATCAAAATCTGTTACTGCACTACAGAGTACAAAAGCTCGACCAGCTATATAGTTATTCCATCTAATATTTGTATCACTATTTATACCATCTAAACATAAAACAAGTGCTTGTAGGAGGTCCACTAAAATTTCAAAAGCATCATGCCTGCCTGTCCACTGAGAATGGCAGATTTCCTTCAGTTCTTTACCCTTTTCCTCATTGTTCTGAAAGAGGACAGAAATTACATTGTCAAGCTCCAAAAGCAATTGTGGAGATCGATGGAAGAAAGAACAAACTTCCTCAATTGTTCCTAATGCAACAGATACTCCCACAACAGGCACTGGTTTTGCCAACCACATATTTAAGGCACAGGAAGAGCAAAGTGTGTAGACAGCTTGGGGATATTTCTCTAAAAGTCTAGAAGCAACGACTTTCATTTTGGAAGAAAATCCACTGGACACAATGTAAGCCTGGCCACGACAATACTCCATGTTTAACCCCCGCTTCTCAGTTATCATAGTGTGAAATTTTACAGCCAAAATTTCTGCATCAGCTTCATAAGGCAAGAAGCCCACAAATTCCTCTCTCAGGTTATGAGATTCATCAACAAA
>NC_058405.1:163878410-163890168 GCF_002201575.2 Neomonachus schauinslandi
ATGTTTTGTTTTCCCATAAGAATCAAAATTTCAAATAAAGATTTTAAGTATTCTTTGTTTTCTTTCTCTTCAAGGGTTAAAGGTAAAATGTCTTCATCCTGTTCTTCACTCCCTTCTTCTGCACTGGGATTCTGAGCGTTGCTGTTGTTTATTTCTTTATGTTTTGGTTCCTGTTCAGAAGTTTCATCAATTTTTTTCTGTTTCAGTGTCCTGATTTCATCTTCACTCAATTCTTTTATTCGTTTTCTGTGTCTACTATGTGGATTGTTCAAATGACTGGTAAGATCAAATATTGTTGGTATTGCATTATTTCGAAGAACTGTCCTATAAGGACTAGTTCTACAGATCATAGAGGTCTCAAAGTGTTTGGCACATAATCGATAATGTTTACTTAGTTGATCAGGTGTTTTATCTTCTAAGTCCGCTCTCCTACAATTCTCCACCCACTTCTGGCATCTGGCCAGATCCCGCAGGAACCTGAAAAAGGCCAGGTCCGATTGCATGCTCTTCCTCCTGCAGTTGGGGGCAGCGCCGAAGTTCAGCACCGTCGCCCACCCGCCTGCGGTCCAGCCTTCCCCTTCCCGCCTCCTCAGGGCAGCCCGCCCGCCTGTTGGGGCCGGGGAGGGGACTGTGCAAAAGCTTTTTATCTTGATGCAGTCCCAATAGTTCATTTTTGCCCTTGCTTCCCTTGTCTTTGGCGATGTTTCTAGGAAGAAGTTGCTGTGGCTGAGGTCGAAGAGGTTGCTGCCTGTGTTCTCCTCTAGGATTTTGATGGATTCCTGTCTCACATTTAGGTCTTTCATCCATTTTGATTCTATTTTTGTGTGTGGTATAAGGAAATGGCCCAGTTTCATTCTTCTGCATGTGGCTGTCCAATTTTCCCAACACCATTTGTTGAAGAGACTGTCTTTTTTCCATTGGACATTCTTTCCTGCTTTGTCCAAGATTAGTTGATCATAGAGTTGAGGGTCCATTTCTGGGTTCTCTATTCTGTTCCATTGATCTATGTGTCTGTTTTTGTGTCAGTACCATACTGTCTGGATGATGACAGCTTTGTAATAGAGCTTGAAGTCCAGAATTGTGATGCCATCAGCTTTGCTTTTCTTTTTCAACATTCCTCTGGCTATTCGGGGCCTTTTCTGGTTCCATATAAATTTTAGGATTATTTGTTCCATTTCTTTGAAAAAAGTTGCTGGTATTTTGATAGGGATTGCATTAAATGTGTAGATTGCTCTAGGTAGCATTGACATCTTCACAATATTTGTTCTTCCAATCCATGAGCATGGAACGTTTTTCCATTTCTTTGTGTCTTCCTCGATTTCTTTCATGAGTATTCTATAGTTTTCTGAGTACAGATTTTTTGCCTCTTTGGTTAGATTTATTCCTAGGTATCTTATGGTTTTGGGTGCAATTGTAAATGGGATTGACTCCTTAATTTCTCTTTCTCCTGTCTTGTTGTTGGTGTATAGAAATGCAACTGATTTCTGTGCATTGATTTTATATCCTGCCACTTTACTGAATTCCTGTGTGAGTTCTAGCAGTTTTGGGGTGGAGCCTTTTGGGTTTTCCACATAAAGTATATCATCTGCAAAGAGTGAGAGTTTGACTTCTTTGCTGATTCGGATGCCTTTCATTTCTTTTTGTTGTCTGATTGCTGAGGCTAGGACTTCTAGTACTATGTTGAATAGCAGTGGTGATAGTGGACATCTCTGCCATGTTCCTGACCTTAGGGGAAAAGCTCTCAGTTTTTCCCCATTGAGAATGATATTTGCTGTGGGTTTTTCATAGATGGCTTTTATGATATTGAGGTATGTACCCTCTATCCCTACACTGTGAAGAGTTTTGATCAAGAAAGGATGCTGTACTTTGTCAAATGCTTTTTTTTTTTTTGCACCTATTGAGAGAATCATATGGTTCTTGTTCTTTCTTTTATTAATGTATTGTAACACATTGAATGATTTGCAGATGTTGAACCAAACTTGCAGCCCAGGAATAAATCCCACTTGGTCGTGGTGAATAATCCTTTTAATGTACTGTTGGATCCTATTGGCTAGTATTTTGGTGAGAATTTTTGCATCCATGTTCATCAGGGATAGTGGTCTGTAATTCTCCTTTTTGATGGGGTCTTTGTCTGGTTTTGGGATCAAGGTGATGCTGGACTCATAAAATGAGTTTGGAAGTTTTCCTTCCATTTCTATTTTTTGGAACAGTTTCGGAAGAATAGGTATTAATTCTTCTTTAAATGTTCGGTAGAATTCCCCTGGGAAGCAATCGGGCCCTGGGTTCTTGTTTGTTGGGAGATTTTTGATTACTGCTTCAATTTCCTTAGTGGTTATGGGTCTGTTCAGGTTTTCTATTTCTTCCTGGTTCAGTTTTGGTAGTTTATACATCTCTAGGAATGCATCCATTTCTTCCAGATTATCTAATTTCCTGGCATAGAGTTGCTTATAATATGTTCTTATAATTGTTTGTATTTCTTTGGTGTTGGTTGTGATCTCTCCTCTTTCATTCATGATTTTATTTATTTGGGTCGTTTCTCTTTTCTTTTTGATAAGTCTGGCCAGGGGTTTATCAATCTTATTAATTCTTTCAAAGAACCAGCTCCTAGTTTCATTGATCTGTTCTACTTTTCTTTTGGTTTCTATTTCACTGATTTCTGCTCTGATCTTTATTATTTCTCTTCTCCTGCTGGGTTTAGGCTTTATTTGCTGTTCTTTATCCAGCTCCTTTAGGTGTAGGGTTAGGTTGCGTATTTGAGACCTTTCTTGTTTCTTGAGAAAGGCTTGTGTTGCTATATAATTTCCTCTTAGGACTGCCTTTGCTGCATCCCAAAGATTTTGAACAGTTGTGTTTTCATTTTCATTGGTTTCCATGAATTTTTTAAATTCCTCTTTAATTTCCTGGTTGACCCATTCATTCTTTAGTAGGATGCTCTTTAGCCTCCATGTATTTGAGTTCTTTCTGACTTTACTCTCATGATTGGGTTCTAATTTCAAAGCCTTGTGGTCCGAAAATATGCAGGGAATGATCCCAGTCTTTTGGTACTGCTTGAGACCTGATTTGTGACCTAGGTTGTGATCTATTCTGGAGAGTGTTCCATGGGCACTAGAGAAGAATGTGTATTCTGTTGCTTTGGGATGGAATGTTCGGAATATATCTGTGAAGTCCATTTGGTCCAGTGTGTCATTTAAAGCCTTTATTTCCTTGTTGATCTTTTGCTTAGATGATCTGTCCATTTCAGTGAAGGGGGTGTTAAAGTCCCCCACTATTATTGTATTGTTGTCGATGTGTTTCTTTGATTTTGTTATTAATCAGCTTATATAATTGGTTGCTCCCATGTTAGGGGCTTAGATATTTACAATTGTTAGATCTTCTTGTTGGATAGATCCTTTAAGTAGGATAGTATCCTTCCTCATCTCTTATTATAGTCTTTGGTTTAAAATCTAATTTGTCTGATAAAATGATTGCCATCCCAGCTTTCTTTTGATGTCCATTAGCACAGTAAATGATTTTCCACCCCCTGACTTTCAATCTGGAGGTGCCTTTGGGTCTAAAATGAGTCTCTTGCAGGCAGCATATCGATGGGTCTTGTTTTTTTATCCAATCTGATACCCTGTGTCTTTTGATTGGGGCCTTTACCCCATTTACATTCAGGGTAACTATTGAAAGATATGAATTTAGTGCCATTGTATTGCCTGTAAGGTGACTGTTACTGTATATTGTCTGTGTTCCTTTCTGGTCTATGTTACTTTTAGGCTCTCTCTTTGCTTAGAGGACCCCTTTCAATATTTCTTGTAGGGCTGGTTTGGTGTTTGCAAATTCTTTTAGTTTCTGTTTGTCTTGGAAGATTTTGATCTCTCCTTTTATTTTCAGTGACAGCCTAGCTCGATATAGTATTCTTGGCTGCATATTTTTCTCGTTTAGTGCTCTGAATATATCATGCCAGTCCTTCCTGGCCCACCAGGTCTCTGTGGATAGGTCTGCTGCCAATCTAATGTTTCAACCATTGTAGGTTACAGACCTCTTGTTCCGAGCCGCTTTCAGGATTTTCTCTTTGTCTCTGAGACTTGTAAGTTTTACTATTAGATGTTGGGGTGTTGACCTATTTTTATTGATTTTGAGGGGGGTTTTCTGTGCCTCCTGGATTTTGATGCCTGTTTCCTTCCCCAAAATAGGGAAGTTCTCCACTATAATTTGCTCCAATATAACTTCTGCCCCCCCCCTTTCTTCTTCTTCTGGGATCCCAATTATTCTATTATTGTTTCATCTTATGGTATCACTTATCTCTCAAATTTTGCCCTCGTGATCCAGTAGTTGTTTATCTCTCTTTTTCTCAGCTTCTTTATTCTTCATCATTTGGTCTTCTATATCACTAATTCTCTCTTCTGCCTAACTTATCCTAGCAGTTAGAGCCTCCATTTTTGATTGCACCTCATTAATAGCCTTTTTTATTTCAACTTTGTTAGATTTTAGTTCTTTATTTCTCCAGAAATGGATTCTCTAGTATCTTCCATGCTTTTCTCAAGCCCAGCTAGTATCTTTATAATCGTCATTCTGAACTCTAGTTCTGACATCTTACTAATGTCCATATTGATTAGGTCCCTGGCAGTCAGTATTGCCTCTTGTTCTTTTTTTTGAGGTGATTTTTTCTGTCTTGTCATTTTGTTCAGCAGAGAAGAGATGAATGAGAGAACAAAATGCTAACAGGATAACAACAACCCCAGAAAAATATACACTAAACAAATCAGAAGAGACCTGAAACTGGGGGGAAAAGAAAGGGAAAGAAAGAAAGAAAGAAAAAAAAAAAGAATATGATCAAGCTGGTGAATAGATCAGAGCCACACACTAGAGTTTGAGTGTATTTTGGTCTGTTAGAAGAAACTGCCTGCCAAAATTTTAAAGAAAGAAAAACTTATATATGTACAAAAATAAGGGTAAATATGATGAAGGGATGGAATATGATTGTAATGATGAAAATTATAAACGATTTTATAAAAGGAATTGATAAGATAAGAAGTTGATTGAAAAAAGAAAGAAGCGGATTTAAAAAAAAAAAAGGGAGAGAATGTGATCAGGCAGGAGACTCGAACAAAGCCATACACTAGAGACTTAGGGTATATTTTGGTCTGTTAGAAGAAACTGTATCCCAAAATTTTAAAGAGAGAACAACTTATATATATACAAAAAAGGTTAACTACAATGGGACAGAATATGACTCTAAAAATGAAAATTAAAAAAGATTTTTAAAAAAGGGATTGATAAGATGTTGGTTGAAAAAGGGAAAAAGAAAAATTCAAAAAAAAAACTAACTTTGAAGGACTAAAAAATCATGGTAAAAAAGCCATGAATTCTATGTGCAGTATTCCTCTAGTGCTGGAGTTCTGCCGTTCTCATTGATCGGTAAACTTGGTCTTGGCTGGCTGCTCTTGCTGATCTTCTGGGGGAGGGACCTGTTGCCATGGTTCCCAAATGTCTTTGCCAGAGGCAGAATTGCCCCGCCCTTGCCGGTCCAGGCTAAGTAATCGGCTGGGGTTTGCTCTCGGGAGCTTTTGTTCCCTGCAAGCTTTCCGTACAGCTTTGGAGGACAAGAGTGAAAATGGTGGCCTCCCAATCTCCACCCCGGAGGAGCTGAGAACTCGGGGCCCCACTGCTCAGTGAGCCCCCAGAGAAAATCAGTCAATACTCCCATCTCCCCGTCTCAGGCCGCATTCCATTCTCACCCGGCCTGTGACCTAGCGTTTCTATCTCTGGCTCACGACCCTGTGTGGAGTCTCCAAACCCAGCAGATTCCTGCAGTGCACTCCCGCGGCGCTCCTCCCAGGGGGAGCAAGGGGAGTCTCCCCAGATCTGCCGCTTGTTGCATCCCTGCTGGAAGAGCAGTGGCCCTACTGTGCCATGGATCATGGTTTATGGCAACCCCCAGCTGAGAGCCTGTGCCTCGGCTCTGTCTCTGCAGCCAGCTTCCCCGCTCCAATACCTGGGAGCTCTGCCACACTCAGGCACCCCCGGTCTTCCTGTGACCCCGAGGGTCCTGAGACCACACTGTCCCAGCGAGGGTTCCACCCCCTGCTTAGCCACTGGAGTGATGTACAATGTGAATGTTCTTAATGCCACTGAAATGTACACTTAAAAATGGTTAAGGTGGAGAAGGTGACAGAATAGGAAGTCCTTTATCCTCCTTCCTGCCATGGACACACCAATTCAACAACAATACATGGATCAATTTCCTCTGTGAGAGGTCTGGAAACCAGTTGAGAGAATCCTACCATCAGGGTGAGAGCAAAGCCAGCTGCATCAAAGCTGGCAGGAGAATCTGAAGCTCTCTTTCACTGTAATCCTCCCTGTACAGTGCCACACGATTGGGAGGAAACACCCAGTTCCCAGCTTCTCTCTGAGGAGGGAAAGAAAGCATCAAATTCATGTCCAACATTTTGACATTTCTGACCATGTTCTAGTTTATTCTTTGCCTAAATCTGGATAGTGATGGGAAAGGATACCAGGTTGGGAGCTGTTAAAAACAAAGGCAGCAGTTTGGACTAACACACAAGCACTTGACATAGCTTTTCTTCTTGTCTCAGTGCTGTGTTAATGGGTGAAAAATCCCTAATTCCAGCTTTTCCCTGGGGAGGGAAAGGGTTAGATTATACATCCAAGGTTTAAGCTTTTCTGGGGGCCTGCCTAGGAGACTTACATCTCTCTCACCTGTTTCAGGCACTGATAGCCCTGGCATACTCTAGACTCCTGAGACAACCTGAGGAACAAAGGCAAAGATTTGGATTAGTGCACAGTCACCCACTAGAGCTCTTCCCCAGGCTCAAAGCAGAGTGAGCAGAAGAAAAATCCCAAATACCAGCTTCTCTCTGGGGAAAGGATGAACAAAAGGCCAATAGTAAGTCCCCTAATCTATTGATAATTACTTAAAATATAAATGGATTAAATTCGCTAATCAAAAGCATAGAGTAGGTGAATGGATAAAAAAAAATGAGATCTACAGATGGCCCCTGACTTATAATTGTTTGACTTATGATTTTTTGACTTTATGATGGTGTGAAGCAATACACATTTAGTAGAAACCATACTTTGAATTTTGATCTTTTCCCAAGCTAGTGATATATGGTGTGATATGCTTTCATGATGCAGGGCAGTGGCAGTAAGCTGCAGCTCCTAGTCAACACAAGATCTCAAGGGTAAACAACTGACTGATACACTTACAATCATTCTATACCTATAAAAACATCCTGTTTTTCATTTTTGGTACAGTATTCGATAAATTACATGAGATCGTCAACACTTTATTATAAAATAGGCTTTGTGTTGGATGATTTTGCCCACCTGTGGCTAATTTAAGTGTTCTGAACATGTTTATGGTAGGCAAGGCTAAGCTATGAAGGTCGGTAGGTTAGGTGTATTAAATGCATTTTTGATTTACAGTGTTTTCAACTTACAACGGGTTTCTCGAGATGTAACCACATCATAACTTGAGGAAAGTCTGTATATGCTACATATAAGAGATGTACTTTAGGATTAAAGACACACATAGACTGAAAGTGAAGAAATAGAAAAAGATATTTCATGTGAATGGTAGCCAAAAAAGAGCAGGAATGGTCATATTTACATCAGACAAAATAGACTTTAAGTCAAAACCATCACAAGAGTGAAGGACATTATGTAATAATAAAAGGGTCAATTCAACAAGATGATGCAACAATTATATATATATGCCTATAAAGAAACTTCTAGACAAAACTGAGTTAAATCTGCAACAGAAATGGAAAACATGTTTGCACAGGGGAAGAAGAACTTGAAAGTAAATATACAATTATTAAGTAAATTTTAAAATACAACAAAATGACAAGTTATATTGATTATTTTAATTATGCAAATGAATAAATTTTTATTTCACATTGTTCTGAAGATTCTGGCAAATTCAATTAAATAGAGAAATAAATCAGAAAGGAAAACAAAACCAAAAATTAGTGGCTTAAAATAGCAACCATTTTATTATCTGTGTTGACTAGGAACACCTGGTGGTGTCTGTGGTCTTTTTTGTAGCTGCAGTCAGATGCTGAGTGTAGTCCTTGGACAGCTGGGCCTCTCTCCCTGTCCATGTAGTTTCAGAATTCTTGTCTCTACATGACCTCTCCATATAGTCTTTCCAGTAGGGTAGCTAGACTTCTTATATTGTGGTTCTGGACTCCCCAAACTAGATGTTCCAAGAAGGAGGAAGCGCAAACAACTGATCTTCCTAAAGTCTTGAAGTGGTACTGCATTGCTCCTGGCGCATTTTGTTGGAAATCTGAAGTCATTGTAGTAGGAGACTATACAAGGGTATGGATACCATGAGGCATGCACTTTGGGGGCCATCTTTGAAGACAAGCTGCCACACAGTGTGTGTGGCTAGATATTTGCTATTGGAAGACAAGCAAAAATGAGGTAATATTCCTTAATGATAGACATAATTGTATTAGAGGTTTTGTTCTAGTTCAGGTGGAAACCTCCCTCTGTGTGTGTGTGTGTCTGTGTGTGTCTGTATAGACACTTGAATATTTGAAAATGCACACACTTATTGCCTAATGACAGATTATTCAGAGGATATTTATGCCTTGCTAAGTGAAGTGATATGGAGTATAATGTGACATACAGTGAACACTAGGCTAGAAGCCAAGGAATTCCTTATCTGAACCAGGAATTGTTGCAATACAGTAGTGTGACTGTGGACAAGTTCAGACTTCTCTGGCTCTTCTTTTCCTCATCTGTAAGAACCCTTCTGTGTTTGAAATGCTAGGACTCTAATCACCTGATTCTAGGGCCTGATCACCTGATCACTCTATTACTACTCTCAAGACTGAACTGAAATAATACCTCCTTTGTCATGCCCTCTCAAAATCTAAATCATGACCTAAGTAGAGTGATACAAAGTTTTCAGATTTACAGCAGCAAAATTATACAAAAAGTCTTAAATTTATAGAAAAGTGAATTGCTAAATTAGACCATAATTTGAATTATTTAGCAATGGGCTAAAAATATCAAATTTGTCATTTTTTAATTTATGGATATAAAACATAGGTGAATGTCTCTATGAATATGCCTGTTTCAATAATTATGTAAATATATGTAACCATGTCTGTTTTAGTTGGGATGGACTAACTGCTAAAACAAACAACCCCAGCATTTCTGTGGCTTAACATAATGAAAGTTTAGTTTTTGCTGATGCAATATGGATGTTCAACATGGGTGTTCCAGGACAAATAGTCCTGGGAAGCTCTCTTCTTTCAGTTCTTTTCTATCTTGTTTCTTCACTTTTCTTTATGTCCTTGGGGGCTTCTCCATTCACTTGACAAGTGAGGTGAGAGAGGGAGAATTGCATGTGGGAGGATTTTATGGTCCAGCTCCGGGAGTGTTCATTGCTTCTGTCTGCATCCCCTTGGCCAGAACTCAGTCACATGGCTCCTCATCATTGCAAGGGAGGCTGGGAAGTGTAACTTAGCTGTGTGCCCAGAAAGGAGAGACGTTAGATGTTGGTGAGCAACTAGTACCCTATGCCACCATGTCCTTTTTTCTTTATTTGTTTTTTTAAAGATTTTATTTATTTATTTGAGAGAGAAAGAGAGAGAGATAGTGTGAGAGAGAGCACGAGCGGTGGGGAGAGGGAGAAGCAGGCTCCCCACTGAGCAGGGAGCCTGACGTGGGGCTGGATCCCAGGACCCTGGGATCAGGACCTGAGCGGAAGGCAGACATTTAACCAGCTGAGCAACCCAGGCGCCCGGACCATGTCCTTCTTTTCTATTCCTATTTTACTTCACAGGCCTTTAACATTCATTTATCTATATTTATGTTCTATTTTTCACTTTAATATTAGAGCTGTGTAAGCAGAAGGAATGGAGAGAGAGGTTTGGATAGGTGTCGAAGGATATCCTGCTGTATCAATGAACCTTTGTATTTATGGTAAAGTAGGTGGGGTTATGGCCTGAGGGTGGAATGACAGGAGGAGGCTTCTTGGTAAATACTTTCTTTGATGCACTAAATGCTCCATCAGAAAAAAAAAAGTCTTGGTTTAAAACAGATAACTCTCATATCAGCTAAAGTCCTGCTTTATAGTAATTCCTTAAATTCCCAGCGCGTTAAAATCCAAAGTGATTGGCAGGTTATAGTCTGAAGAACAGAAGAAATAAATTTCACCCTTTGAATAGTTTTGCATCTTGGTAGCTCCTTCAGTTCCTTCCTGTTGTCACCCCCAAATAGCCAGTCATTAGAAGCGTGGAACTGCTCACTTTCTAGCCCACTAGAGATCGTACTGGCTAGTACTTTGGTAATTGGGCTTCCTAGTGCTCGCACTGTCAGATTTATGAAAGATTTATGAAGAAAGATATTCTAGTAATGGGGCAAAATTGACTTCCAAGGAGGAAATCTCAGCCATACTGCTAGTTCATGTCAACACAGATCAGTGGAAAGGTAGACTCCCTCACCATGTGCTAAGGCTGTGCCTTTTTTTGGTTAACTCTCCACATCTGTCACTAGGACAAATGAATCTTAGTAATGACATGTTGAAAGTGAAAAAGACAATAACGTTGTATTTTAATTGTCTTTATGTTTGTTATACAGTATCTTGTTTACAGAAATGCTTTAAATTTAAAAACCGACTTACCTGGAGTTGTTTGGGATGGAGAGAGAAGTCACTATCTGTAATAGCACAGAAAATGTCGAAGTTTAACTGCTGTTCTCAAGTCTAACAATGACTGCAGACTAGATTATGAAAATGGAGTTGAATAGGGTCTTTTTCAAGCTTACAATGAGTCTGTTTTAGTCTCACTGATGTTTCTGCCAAAGATTTTTTTCCTTGCATGCTAATTAGATCCTCCTCCTTCGTTATACTTAATCTTCTACTTTGAAAATTCTACCTAATGGTTAAATTTAGAATAAAAATTAAGGAATTATATTGCTGTTATCAACATAAAGTTAATATATTTCCATTGTGTGAAGCTGAAAAATGCAGAAAAGCAGAAAGGAGAATGATAATTGCCCCAATCTTATGCCTCAAAGACAACCACATTTATTATCTTGAAGTTTTCTTTTCTAAATACAGATATACTTTTTACAAAAGTTAAGCAGTTGTAATCATACTGTTCATCTTGATTTTTTACTTAGTATTATAAATATTTTTCATCTCACTACAGATTCCAAAACTCAATTTTACCAAAATACTTTTAATTATAAAAATATATCAGCATCATTATTACAGAAAATTTAGAGAATACATAAAGGTAAAGAGAAGAGAACAAAAATTTCCTATAATCCCACCAACCAATAATTATTTGGCCCTTTTTTTGAATATTGATATTGTATATATATTTAAAATGATTGAAATTGTATGTCTACCACTTTGTATTCTGTTTCTTTCACCTAATAGTGCAATGTAAGCATATTCCTATGTCATCAAAACTCTTTGTAAATTAAGTTTTAAGTTTTATAAAATTCCATCATATGCTTATTTATTTAATCAGTGCCTTATTGTGCAAAAAATGCTATGATGAGTTTCTTTGAATATAAAATTTTGTTTGTATTTTTGAAATTTTCCTTAGGAGAGATTTCTAAAAGTCCAGGGTTTGAAAATATTAAGGCATATAGTTCACATTTCCATAATGGTGCACCTCTCTGCATTTCTATTAGCAATGAATGTGTGCTTGGCTCACACTGTTGCCTGAACTAACTAACTATCTATCTATCTATCTATCTATCTATCTATCTATCTATCTATCTA
>NC_058405.1:163890178-163964363 GCF_002201575.2 Neomonachus schauinslandi
CTATCTATCTATCTATCTATCTATCTATCTATCTATCTATCTATCTATCTATCATCTAGCTATCTATGTGAGAGAGAGAGAGAGAGCATGAACTGGGAAGGGCAGAGAGAGAGTGAGAGAGAAGCCCAAGAAGGCTTCATGCTTAGTACAGAGCCTAGTACACCTCTTTGCATTTCTATTAGCAGTGAATGTGTGCTTGGCTCACACGGTTGCCTGAATTGTTTGTTTGTTTATTTATTTATTTATTTATTTATTTATTTATTTATTTATTTATGTGAGAGAGAGAGAAAGAGCATGAATGGGGAAGGGCAGAGAGAGAGGGAGAGAGAGAAACCCAAACAGGCTTCATGCTCAGTGCAGAGCCTGATGCAGGGCTCGATCTCATGACCCAAGAGTTGGATGCTTAACTGACTGAGCCACCCAGGCACCCCTGTTGCCTGCATTTTAATATTTAAAAAAAGATGTAAATGATAGATGAGGACCAATATCAGGTTCCTCTGATCAAGCTGATTCTGAATGGTCAGTATAGTATCCTGGGGACTCCAGCCATTTGAATCTTGCACCATCCATTCTGTGGGGTCAGAAGGAGTCTGCATACTCATGTCTATCATTCTGTAACCTTGTTTTTTAAAGATTTTATGTATTCATTTGAGATACAGAGAGAGCATGAGCAGGGGGAGAGGCAGAGGGAGAGGGAGAAGCAGGCTCCCCACTGAGCCAGAAGCCCCATGCGGGGCTCGATCACAAGACCCTGGGATCATGACCCAAGCCGAAGGCAGATGCTTAACCAGCTGAGACACACAGGTGCCCCAATTCTGTAATATTTTTGAGTGCTGCAGCTGTCTGCTAGATTCTGGGGATATAGAGATAAATAAGCCATAGTCTCTGAACTTAAGGGAGGTTTCCCAACTGATATTTTTAAGTATATAGGGCTAAGATAGAGAGCCTCTTGGCCTTTGGGGCACCTAGGTGTGGTCTGAGGTGACCAGAACCATTGGACAGACATAGGAATTTTTTGTTTACCTCAGTGTGCCATAGAAATATTATTAAATATTATTTTTAAAGTAGGCCTGAATGTGTCTAATATTGGGAAACACTGCCTGCCAGTTGTCTTGATATTTCTAGGCCTTTGTCTTCCTCAGAACTGCAGAGACATGGGCAAGAACAAATATTTTGTGAGTCAACCAGTCTTCCTTCATTGACCCCATCATACATACACCCCATGATGCTGACAGTGGTGGGGCATGCTCACATTCTCTGTGACCTACAGTATAATTGGTAAAACTCAATATTCCCCACTGGGGGCTGAAACAAACTCTTTGCAGGGCATCAGGACTACCTGGGACAAGGAAAATCTCTCTTTCTTGAAAGTTTAGACAGCGTTTAGGCAAGACTCTACATTACAGTGGAAAAGATAACATTTTCAGAGATCCTAAAGAGCTCTCCTTTAATCACATGTGCTTCTGATATCACCGTGGAGTAGCAGTAAATATTTTCTAATAAATTGCTACAACTTGCAGGCAAAGCATCTGGGTAGAAGCAGCTCCACAGTCCCCAGGTGCTCCCAGATTTAACAGACACCCAACAAATACAAAGGAGCAGACTGTCAAGATATATATAGTTTAGTTTTGGTTAAATTTGGTGGAAAATTCTCAGTCCTAATCTTCCTTTTTCTATCAAGCACTGGCACAATTGATCATCCCTTCCTTCTTGAAATACGACTTTTTTTTTTTTTTTAAGGGGTTCTTTTTTTTTTTTTAACATTTTATTTATTTATTTGACAGAGAGATAGAGAGAGAGCACAAGTAGGCAGAGCGGCAGGCAGAGGGAGAGGGAGAAGCAGACTCCCCGCGGAGCAGGAAGCCTGACATGGGGCTCGATCCCAGGACCCTGGGATCACGACCTGAGCCGAAGGCAGACGCTTAACCGACTGAGCCACCCAGGCGCCCCTGAAATACGACTTTTACTTGACTTCCAGGTACCACACTCCTCTGGTTTTCCTTGTATCTCACAAGCTGATCCTTTCCAGTCTTCTTGCCCATCTTTCCCTCCTCTTACAGTTGGAGTGCTCCCAAGGCCAGTCCTCTGCTTCTCTATCTCCACTCATTTCCTTGGTGATCTCATGTAGGGAGGTGATTTCACAGCTTTAAATACCACCTGCATTATGAATCCCCATTTTATCTTTTCCCCATGAACTCCATTCTCATATATGCCACCATTGCCTATTATAGTGAGAAAGGCCAAGTAGAAGGCACCAGAGCTGCCTCTACCTAGGAAATTAGTAAACCAAAACCAATATTACATTCTCAAAGGGAGTGTGGAGATTAGTGTCACCATCAAGGAACTGAAAGATGTAGGGGTGGTGATTCCCATCAAATCCCCCATTCAACTCTCCTATTTGGCCTGTGTGGAGGACAGATGGATCCTGGAGAATAACAGTGGATTATCATAAGCTTAACTGAGTGGTGGTTCCAGCTGCAACTGCGGTACCAGCTGTGGTTTCATTGCTTGAGCAAATGAATACATCCCCTCATACCTGGTATGTAGCTATTGGTCTGGCAAATGCCTTTTCTCCATCCCTAGCCATAAGGTCCACTAGGAGCAGTTTGCTTTCAGCTGGCAAGGCCAGCAATAAACCTTCGCTCTCCTACCTCAAGGATATATCAACCCTCCACCCTATGCCATAATTTAGTTTGTAGGGATCTTGATCACCTTTCCCTTCCACAGACTATCATTCTTGTGCATTACATTGATGACATTATGCTAGTTGGATCTAGTGAGCAGGAAGTAGCAACTACTTTAGACTCATTGCTAGGACATGTGCATGTCAGAGGTTGGGAAATAAATCCAGCTAAAATTCAGGGGACTTCTACCTCAGTGAAATTTCCAGGGGTCCAGTGATATGGGGTGTGTACTTGTTATTCCTTTAGGGTGAAGGATATGTTGTCAGCCTCTTCTTTAACCAGAAAAGAGGCACAACACCCAGTTGACTGTTTTGGATTTTGGAGGCAAGGTATTCCTCCCTTACGTATGCTACTCTGGTCCATTTACTGAGTGGCTCAAAAAGTTGCTAGTTCTGAGTGGGGCCCAGAACAAGGTAAGACTCTGCAATAGCTCCAGGTGGCTGTATATCCAATGGTTCTAGAGGTACCACAGGCAGATAGGGATGCTATTTGGAGTCTTTGTTGTGCCCCTAAAGGCAAATTGCAGCACAGACCCTTAAGATTTTGGAGCATAGTCCTGTCATCCTCTGCAGGTAACTACTCCCCTTTTGAGACAACTCTTGACATGCTACTGAGCCTTAGTAGAGACTGAAGACTTAACCACGGGAAACTAAATTAACTTGTACACTGAACTACCCATCATGAACTGGGTATTATCTCCTACCATGCCATAAAGTTGGATTTGCACAGCAATACTCCATCACCAAATGAAAGTAGTATATATGTGATTCGGCCTGAGCAGGCCCCAAAAGCACTAGTAAGCTAC
Organism: Neomonachus schauinslandi; assembly: GCF_002201575.2. Taxonomy (NCBI): domain Eukaryota; kingdom Metazoa; phylum Chordata; class Mammalia; order Carnivora; family Phocidae; genus Neomonachus; species Neomonachus schauinslandi. Next base: position 163,893,668 of record NC_058405.1, read on the forward strand.
ATGAAGAATGTGGCCCAAATGCCCATGATCTTTCTGGAATGGAAACTTATTCTGGATATGGATTTGCCTTCCTGTATGCAGTGCTTCTGCCAAAACTACCATCTGTGGACTTACAGAATGCCTACCCACTGGCATGGTATTCTGCACAGCATTGCTTTGGATTGAGGAAATCACTTCACAGCAGAAGAAGTGTGGCAATGGCCTATGCTCATGGAATTCATTGATCTTACAATGTTCCCCACCATCCTGAAGCAGTTGGTTTGACAGAATGGTGGAATGGCCTTATGAAGAGTTTGTTACAGTGCCAACCTGGGGCAAGGTTCTGCAGAAGGCTGTATATGCTCTGAATCAGCATTTAATATACGGTGCTATTTCTCCCAAAGCCAGAAATCATGGGTCCAGGAAACAAGTGGTGGAAATAGGAGTGACACCAGTCACCATTACCCATAGTAACCTACTGGCAAAATTTTGCTTCCTGTTCCTATGACCTTATTGTCTGCTTGCCTAGAGGTCTTAGTTCCAAAGGGAGGAATACTTCCATCAGGAGACATACTGGTGATTCCATTAAACTGGAAGTTAAGATTGCTTTCCAGCCACTTTAAACTACTCATGCCTCTGGATCAATCGGCAAAGAAGAGAGTTAATGTTCTGGCTGGGATAAATGATCCTTACTACCAAAGGAAAATTGGACTACACCACAATGGAGGTAAGGAGTATGTCTGGCACGCAGGAGATCCCTTAGGGTGTGTCTCTCTTTTTCTCTTTCCAGCTTTATTGAGATAATTGACATATAACATTGTGTAAGTTTAAAGTGTACAATGTGATGATTTGATACATGTATATATTATGAAATGATTAGCACAATAAGATTAATTAACACCTCCATCACCTTGTTACAGAACCTGGACTAGATTGCCCAATGGAAGAACCAAGAGGCACGCCAGCAGGCTCAGAGGAGAGTGATCTCCAAAGGTCTGAGCCCTGAGCACAAACAAAGGGGGCAATTTATACACTTCTACTTCTGCATACTTGGCACTTTTGGTGCATGTGCGAAGGGGGCAGGGAGAAGAACCTGGATTGGTGTGAGTGGGAAGCAGAGCAGGGAGAAGAACCCGGAAGAGCCCTGGGGCAAGGACTGGGACTCTCTCGCTGGCTCAGTCGGCCATCTTAGGACACAGATTTTCCTTATCATTCCCCTCCTTTGATGGCCCTTTAAACACCTAGTTTAGAGGGCATCATTTTCATCTTCTAAGGGGCAATAGTAAGGAGTAACTGGAGCCTGATTTTAGCAATTTGAATAGTGATAAACCTAGTAAGGGCATTAAGAATACAAGGACCAAATGCTATTATGAGGAGAAGCAATAAGAGGGGGCCGACGAAGGGGGCAAACCAAGGGAACCGTTGTGAGAGGGTATCCCACCAAGTTGTCCACTGGAGTGTTTCCCACCGGCAATGTACTCATTCCTGTAACTGGGTTAGAATTTCTTGGACCACCCCCGACTCATTAGCATAGAAACAACATTCGTTCTGTAAGAAGAGGGAGAGCCCCCCTCAGGGCCGACTGAGTGAGGGCAGAAAAATCCACCATGAGTTGTTGAGTTAACCCCTGGTACTGAACCTGAGACATCCTGACGCCAGTGGCGCCGAGGGCAATACCTGATGCAGCCAGCAGGCTCACAATAAGAGGGATGGCCATGGGGGAGCATTGAGGGCAGCTAGGAGGTCTCCATATGAGTGGGGCATTGCTCCCGGGGAGGACTGAAAGATTGGGTAAAAGATTAACAAGTGTGCATGATTGATGGTCTGGGGTGATGCAGATGTATACACCTTGATCACAAGCCAGAAAAGTGTTGTTAGGCACACAGACCTAACTGTGGCCAGTGATAGGACTCACATCCCCAGGCTTGCGAGCAGAACTGAGGGCAGGTGTTTGGCTGTTGAGGCATAGGGCCCCCACAGATGTAGATATCTACCAGCCAGTAACCAGAGTGAGGGCCATTGTAGGAACACCGTCTATGAGGTTCCCAGGAGGTATCAAGAAGCTGGCATCCATCAAAATGGAGGTTAACCTTTGGTGTGTGCCCATCCCAGGTGGAAGAAATCAGTGGGGGTGCTGATGAGGGATTGAGGGGGATAAGCTGGGAAGTCCATTTGCCAGTAATGGTGATACGAGAGTTTGCCCCCCTTCCCTGGCCAGGCAAGCTAGAGGCAGGGCGGAGGAACAGCACACCAGGTAGCAGAAGACCAGGACTGACTGGGGCCAGGAAAACCATGGTGAAATGCGCTCAGGAGTAGACAGCAGAGGGCCAGTAAAAGTGGGATCTATGACCTTAGGTAGAAGGAGCCATTGTGGCTAACCTGTCAGCAAATGAAACCTGTGGACAAGTAAGTGCAGTAATACACCCTAGGGACACCCAATAAGCAATGACAATAGTAAGCATCTAGGGGAAAGTCCAGTCAGGAGGGGCAACAGTGCAGAGTCCGACTACCAAGATGAGGGAAATCACACCAATGAGAGGCAGGGAACACGAGCAGGTGTTCATCAGTTGGTGGGGTCTCATCGAAGGTGAAGCCAGAGTGGGTTTGTGAAGTCTGGCTGGACTCTCCACTGGCATGGCTTCTCATCCGAATGATGAGCTTTCTTCACTCTGGAGTGGTGGACCCATGGAGGGACACCTGAGACCTTGAGGGCAGTAGGGGCGGTTAGAACAACAGTGTGGGTCCTTGTCCACTGCAGTTTGAGGGGGTCTTTCTTCCAGTCTTTGACCCAAACAGAGTCCCCTGTCTGGAAGGAGTGTACCTGAGACCCTAAGGAGACTGGGGACCTCTCGATGGTATACTTTTGTAATTTATTTAGGGTGGCCCCCAGGACCTGAAGCTGCTCCTTTGTCCCTTTATTTCCAAACTGATGCAAGTTTCCTGGAAGGCTTCCCAAGCACGGGGGAGGCCATCCACATATTAATTTGAATGGGGAGAAACCTGATGTCCCGAGCTGCAGTTAGCATGCAGGGGAGCTAGGGGTAGCAGATCCGGTCATGGGAATTTAGTCTCCTGACAAAACTTTGTTACGATTCCCTTGAGGGTGCGATTCATTCACTCTACTTTCCCTGAACTTTGGGGCCAGTAAGTGGTGTGGAGTCTCCAGGTGATGTTGAGAAATCTGGTCAAGACCTGTACAATGTCTGCCACAAATGCGGGTCCCTTGTCACTATGGATTATTAATGGCAGGCCGAACCGGGGCACGATCTCCTGCAAGAGGACTTTAGCTACTTCCCGGCTTTGCTCTGTCCTAGTCAGGAAGGCTTCGACCCACCCAGAGTATGTGCATACTATTACTAGGAGATATCTGAACCCCCTGCTCGGCTGCACATCTGTGAAGTCTACCTCTAGATCTTTGAAGGGGGCTGCTCCCATCCTCTGGACACCTGGTGGGGGCTGTGGTGCAGACCGAGCATTATTTTTAGCACATGTTACACATCGTTCACTCATTCTTCAGCACAGTGCTGGCAGCTGACTGACGTAGTAGTGCTTCTTGAGAAGGGCCTCTAATGCAGTTTTTCCCAGATGAGTGAGTTGGTGGTATTCCTTGTCTAGATGCCCTCCAGTTGCTGTTGGAACAAAGATGCTCCCATCTGGCATCGTCCACCATCCCTTTTCAGTCAGTGTGGCTCCCTCAGCCATGGTCCATCCCTTTTCCTTTTTAGTGTAACTGGGTGGAGGAACTTCTTCCAGGGGTGTCAGGGCCATGGTGAGGGAAGGGGCTCTGTCCATGTCCTCACTGGCTGCGGTCTTGGCTGCCTCATCTGCCAGATGATTTCCCCATGCTATGGGATCGTCTCCTTTCTGGTGTCCCTTACAGTGCAGGATTGCTACTTCCTTTGGAAGCCAGATGGCTTTGAGGAGTCTCAGTATCTCCTCCTTGTTCTTGATAGCTTTTCCTCCTGTGTTTAGGAGGCCCCTTTCCTTGTAGATGGCTCCATGTATATGTACAGTAGCAAAGGTGTACCGAGAGTCAGTATAGATGTTGATTCACTTGCTTTCACCGAGGGGCAGGCCTCGGACTAAGGCATATAATTCAGCCCATTGAGCTGACCATCCAACTGGTAATGCCTTAGCTTCTAGGACTCCAGTGGTTGTGGTTACTGCATAACCTGATTTCCGGGCACCCTCTTATAGGTAACTGCTGCCATCACTTAACAGCGTGAGCTCTGGATTCTTTATGGCTTGATCCTGCAGGTATGGACGGCTCACGTAGACTTCATCAGTCACCTTGGAACAGTCATGGTCTGGTTCCCCCTCTTCCATGGGGAGAAACGTTGCTGGATTTAATGTCCTTACTGTTTTGAGGGTGACCCATGGGTTTTCGCTGAGGAGCCCTTGGTATTGTGCTAGCCGAGAGTTGGAAAGGAAGTGGTGTCCCTGTGCGTTCATGAGGGACACAACTGCATGAGGGACCTCGACATTAGGTTCTTGCCGGGGTAAATTTGTCTGCCTCCTTGATGAGTAGGACTGTGGCTGCCAGTGCCCTGAGGCACTGTGGTCATCCCGCTGCCACAGGGTCCAGCTTCTTTGACAGGTAAGCAACTGGCCATTGCGAGGGTCCAACAGTCTGGGTGAGTACCCTGAGCACTAATTTTTCCTTTTCATGCACAAAGAGATTGAAGGGTTTTTCTATATCTGGTAGACCCAGGGCTGGAGCCCGCCCCAGGGTGGTCTTTATCTTTGTGAAAGCGGCTTCTGCTTCCTCAGTCCAGGCAGGGGGTTCTCGATCTGTTCCCCCTAAGAGATCATAAAGGGGTCTTGCTATTGCCAAGAACCCAGGGATCCAGATGCAGCAGAATCCTGCAGCCCCCAGGAATTCTCGTAGGCCCCTTTTTGTCTGGGGCTGTGGCAGGGAGATGATGACCCTTTTCCTCTCTGGCCCTAGTGCTCTTTTCCCTTGGGTGAGGAGGAAACCAAGGTATTGGACCTGTTTTTGGCAGATTTGTGCCTTCTTCCATGAGGCTTGGTATCCCGAGTCTGACAGGAGCTGTTAGGAGGGCCTTTGTGCCTTTTGTGCAGTCTTCTCGTATGTCACTGGCGAGGAGGAGTCATCCACATAATGGAGGAGGGTGCATCATGTGGCCTCCCTTGGGAAGCTGGTGAGGTCCACAACAGCACTTCCCCAAAGAGGGTTGGTGAGTTTTTAAACCCCTGCAGGAGGCGCGTCCAAGTCAGGTGCATCTGGTGCCCTGTATCAGGTTCAGACCATTCAAAGGCAAATATTGGGGCTGGCTCTGGGGAGCTAAGTGGAGGTAGAAGGAGGCATCCTTCAAATCTAGGCAAGTGAACCATCTGGCTGACCCTGGGATTTGGCTGAGGAGGGTGTATGGATTCGGGACCACTGGGTGCAGAGAGATGGTCACCTTGTTTATGGCCTGCAGGTCTTGAACTGGTCGGTATCCCCCTCCTGGCTTCTTGACTGGCAGCAGTGGGGTATTCCAGGCCGACTGGCACTCGACTAGAAAACCTGCTTCTTTGAGTTTGGTCAGATGTTCTTGGATGCCAATCTTAGCTTCTTGTGGAAGGGGGTATTGCCTTTGCCTCTGAGGTTGGGCTCCTGGGATCAGTTCAACAATGATAGGGGCCTGATTCTGGGCTAGTCCAGGTGGGTTGTTTTCAGCCCATACTGAAGGGAAGGCGAGTCTGAACTTCGGTGGGCTGCTCAGTTGGGCCTGGGCACAGAATAGCCTCCATTTTTCTTCCCTTGGTGTGGTAATTGCTAGTATTAGAGACCCCATCTCCTCTTGCCTTGGGTTCAATTGGAGGCTAGTGTGTCCAGTGGGCTCAAAGATTATCTGAGCCCTAAGCTTGGAGAGTATGTCTTCAGCCCAGGAGAGGGATGGGGCAATCAGGCAGATAAAGGAATTCATGTCAGACCTTGTGGCCCCCGAGTTCCCACTGGTGAGCCTGGCAAAAGGGCTATTGTATCACCCGCATCCCAGTGGCCCCCAGGATGGTTGCAGTCCTTTTGCTGAAAGGTGACACTGGGGAGGTGACAACAGAGTGCTTGGCCCCAGTATCAACCATAAAAGTCACTGGTTGGCCCCCCACCTTCATTCTGACCATGGGCTCATGAGGGCCAAGGAGAAAAGAGACCGGTCCCCCTCAGTCTGAGTCCATTCCTGCAAGGTCTATGAGGTCCTCCTCTCGGGGTTCTTCCTTATAGCAGCTGGGCTTTTGAGCCTTTCCCTGGTTGGAACATTCGTTTTTCCAATGCCCTTTCTCTTTACAGTAGGCACATTGATCCCTTGCCAAGGGAGTTCTGGGCTTCCCCCTTTCGGTGGTTGGGGTCTCCCCATCTTTGTGTTGTCCTTTTCTTTCAGTGTGGCGGCAAGGAGGCTTTCTTTTTCACCTTTTTGTCGGCTTCCCATTCGGCTGAGACCTCCCTGTTCATGTAGACCTTATTGGCAATCTCTATTAGTTGGGTGATGTTCATTCCGGCAAAACCCTCTAGTTTCTGAAGTTTTTTTCTGATGTCTGGGGCGGCCTGAGCCATGAAGGAGGTGTTTATCATCTGTTGGCTTTCCTGTGTCTCAGGGTCAAATGGAGTGTATATCCTGTAGGCTTTACATAGTCTTTCGTAGTAGTCCCCAGGGAACTCCCCTGGTTGTGGAGTGACCGAGGATACCTTAGTCATGTTCATGGGTTTCTTAGCTCCTGCCCGGATTCCCCAGAGGAGGGCCTCCTGGGACCAGCGGATGTGGGCCTGTCCCTCGGTTGTGGTGAAGTCCCATGCTGGTCACTCCTTGGGGGCGGCCGTATTAGCCCAGGCAGCAGGGTCGATGACTCCCGCTAGTGGGTGCTCTTCCAGGTACTGCTGTGCAACTTTCATTATTCTCCTCCTTTCCTCTGTGTTAAACAGGGTGCGGAGTAACTGTTGGCGGTCTTCCCAGGTTGGCCGATGAGTCTGGAAGACGGATTCTATGACGTCTATCATAGCTTGTGTTTTCTCAGAGTAGGATGGGGTATTATGTTTCCAGTTGAGGAGGTCGGTGGTGGAGAAGGGCTGATAATACATCATGGAATGGCCGGGTTGGACCGTTCCATCTTCATCATGCCTCTCGGGTTCCCGCATCTCTCCTACCGGCATTTGGAGGGCGCTTGCACCCGGCTTGGGATGCAGCCTGGCTGCTGGGCCTGGAGAAAGTGGATCTTTTGGGCCTGGGGGCTCCGGTGAAACCAATGGAGGCAGAGTGTCTGGAGCTGAAGGGCCAGGTGTAGGCAGTCTTGGGGGCAGAGTTGGTTCATCCTCGGGATCTCTGGCTAGGATTTGTGGAGACTGGGGCTTTTGCTGATTTTCTTTAGGTCGCTTGGATGAGGTGATTGATTAAGACCCTGGCCTGTCCCTGCCTATTGCAAGTGAATTGCACCCAGCGGGGAAGGATCTGAACAATTCCTAGCCAGGAGTCAATGTATGGAACCTGGTCAGGGTGTCGTGGTTCTCCTATTATGACTCGCCATACTGGACGAATTGTTGGGACATCCAACGACCCTTCTGCAGGCCACCTGACATCAAAGGTGGGCCATTCCAATTCACATAGGGTTCCCAATTTGCTGGGGTTCATCCTGACTCCATAGTCTCCTGAAAAACTCTTCTTGAAATTTTTGATCACGGTCTCTAGAACCATAGGTTTATAAACATAGGTTTATTCTGCCCTGACCCTATGGTGATGTCTCCGTGTTTGGTGGTGCAGAGACAGACAAAGGGAGGGTGCCTCCTGAGATGAGGAGACCAATCAGATGCCCATCTGGCCATGTCCTAAAGGAGCTTAGGTGAGGCTTAGCTGTAGCCATCTCAGCGTTGTGACTTATGATCGGAAACTGTTCCGATGCCGCCATAGACTGTATGCCATTCACCATGGAATCGCAGACGGGCCCACTCAGACTCCATAGAATCAGTCCGCTTGAGCAAGCTGGGTCGGACTGCACATTCACACTCCAAAAGTTATTACATTCCCTCCCTGGGAATCCCTACCTGTGAGACCTCTAAGAGGTCTCTGGGAGGTGATCAGGCTCCCCCTCCACCCCAGTGGGGATGGGCCTGTCTGGGTCTTGGGGCCCCAGGCCTTGCCAGAATCTGACATTGGGACCAGGTTCTCACCTGCCAAGTCTCCTTGAGTCCGGCAGGAACAGCGGAGTGGGGCTGGCCCGAAGTGACCAGGGCAGGAGACTGCCAAAAATTAGGCAGGGCGCACCTTCTCCATTAGAATCCCTCATTCGGTCACCACCCCACTGTTGCCCCCAAACTGGTGGCAACAATGGGCCAGCGCAGTTGGATTTCCCAGTCAGGGAACCAAATGTTATGGAACCTGGACTGGATCACCCGATGGAAGAACCAAGCAGCACCCGGAGATCTTGGAGGATAGGAGGTTTATTTAAGGCTGGCAGGCTCAGAGGAGAGTGGTCTCCAAAGGTGCGAGCCCCGAGCACAAACAAAGGGGGCAATTTATACACTTGTACTTCCACATACTTGGCACTTTTGGCACGTGTGTGAAGCAGGGCAGGGAGAGAACCCAGAAGAGCCCTGGGACAAGGACTGGAACTCTCTTGCTAGCTTGGTCAGCCATCTTAGGACACAGGTTTTCCTTATCAACCTCACATAGTTACTTTTTATGATTTACTCTCTTAGCAACTCTCAAATATATAATACAGCATTGTTAACTATAGTCATTGTGCTATACATTAGATCCCTAGAACTTAACCATCTTATAACCAGAACTTTGTACCCTTTTACCACTCTCCATTTCCCCCAGCCCCAGCCCTTGGCAATTACTATTCTACTCTCTGTTTCTATGAGTTCAGCATTTTTAGATTCCACATAAGTGAGATTATGCAATATTTGTCTTTCTCTGCCTGACTTATTTCACTTAGCATAATGTCCTCAAGGTCAATCCATGTTGTTGTGAATGGCCGGATTTCCTTCTTCATTATGGTTGAATAATATTCTATGTGTATATATACCACATTTTCTTTATCCATTTATATGTTGATGGATACTTAGGTTGTTTTAATGTCTTGGCTATTGTGAATAATGCTACAATGAATATGGAGGTGCAGGTATCTATCTCTTTAAGATACCGATTTCACTTCCTTCAGATACTTACCTAGAAGTAGGGTTGCTGGATCACATGGTAAATCCAATTTTAATTTTTTAGGAAACTCCATACTGTTTTTCATTGTGGCTGTATCAGTTTACATCCCTTCCACCAGTGGACAAGGGTTCCAATTTCTCCACATCTTCACCAACACTTGTTATTTTTTGTTTGTTTGTTTAGTAGGCTCCATGCCCATTGTAGAGCCCAATGTGGGACTCAAACCCCACATCACATGCCCTCCTTAATGTTCATCACCCAGTTACCCCCTCCTCCCACCTCTTGCCCCTCCAGCAACCCTAAGTTTATTTCCTATGATTAAGAGTCTCTTATGGGTTGTCTCCCGCTCTGATTTTATCTTGTTTTATTTTTCCCTCCCTTCCTCTATGATCCTCTGTTTTGTTTCTTAAATTCCACATGAGTGAGATCATATGATGATTGTCTTTTTTTGATTGACTTATTTCACTTAGCATAATAACCTCTAGTTCCATCCACGTCGTTGCAAATGGTAAGATTTCATTTTTTTGATGGCTGAGTAGTATTCCATTGTGGGTGTTTATATATATATATATATATATATATCTCACATCTTCTATATCCATTCTTCTGTAGATGGACATCTTGGCTCTTTCCATAGTTTGGCTATTGTGGACATTGCTGCTATAAACATTGGGGTGCACATACCCCTTCGGATTACTACATTTGTATCTTTGGGGTAAATACCCAGTAGTGCAATTGCTGGGTCATAGGGTAGCTCTATTTTCAACTTTTTGAGGAACCTCCATACTGTTTTCCAGAGTGGCTGCACCAGCTTGCATTCCCACCAACAATGTAGGAGGGTTCCTCTTTCTCCACATTCTCGCCAACATCTGTTGTTTCCTGATTTGTTAATTTTAGCCATTCTGACTGGTGTGAGGTGGTATCTCATTGTGGTTTTGATTGTATTTCCCTGATGCCAAGTGATGTTCAGCATTTTGTCATGTGTTTGTTGGCCATTTGGATGTCTTCTTTGCAGAAATGTCTGTTCATGTCTTCTGCCCATTTCTTGATTGGATTATTTGTTCTTTGGGTGTTGAGTTTGATAAGTTCTTTATAGATTTTGGATACTAGCCCTTTATTTGATAAGACATTTGCAAATATCTTCTCCCATTCTGTCGGTTGTTTTTTGGTTTTGTCGATTGTTTCCATGGCTGTGCAAAAGCTTCTTATCTTGTTGAAGTCCCAATAGTTCATTTTTGCCTTTGTTTCACTTGTCTTTAGAGACGTGTCTAGCGAGAAGTTGCTGTGGCTGAGGTTACAGAGGTTGTTGCCTATGTTCTCTTCAAGGATTTTGATGGGTTCCTGTCTCACATTTAGGGCTTTCATCCATTTTGAGTCTATTTTTGTGTGTGGTATAAGGAAATGGCCTAGTTTCATTCTTCTGCATGTGGCTGTCCAATTTTCCCAACACCATTTGTTGAAGAGACTGTCTTTTTTCCATTGGATATTCTTTCTTGCTTTGTTGAAGATTAGTTGACCATAGGGTTGAGGGTCCATTTCTGGGTTCTCTATTCTGTTCCATTGATCTATGTGTCTGTTTTTGTGTCAGTACCATACTGTCTGGATGATGACAGCTTTGTAATAGAGCTTGAAGTCCAGAATTGTGATGCCACCAGCTTTGCTTTTCTTTTTCAACATTCCTTTGACTATTCGGGGCCCTTTTTGGTTCCATACAAATTTTAGGATTATTTGTTCCAGCTCTGTGAAAAAAGTTGCTGGTATTTTGATAGGGATTGCATTAAATGTGTAGATTGCTCTAGGTAACATAGACATTTTCACAATATTTGTTCTTCCAGTCCATGAGCATGGAACGTTTTTCCATTTCTTTCTGTCTTCCTCAATTTCTTTCATGAATGTTCTCTAGTTTTCTGAGTACAGATCCTTTGCGTCTTTGGTTAGGTTTATTCCTAGGTGTCTTATGGTTTTGGGTGCAATTGTAAATGGGATTGACTCCTTAATTTCTCTTTCTTCTGTCTCATTGTTAGTGTATAGAAATGCCACTGATTTCTGTGCATTGATTTTATATCCTGCCACATTGCTGAATTCCTGTATGAGTTCAAGCAATTTTGGGGTGGAGTCTTTTGGGTTTTCCACATAGAGTATCATGTCATCCACAAAGAGTGAGAGTTTCACTTATTCTTTGCTGATTTGGATGCCTTTTATTTCTTTTTGTTGTCTGATTTCTGAGACTAGGACTTCTAGTACTAGTGATAGTGGACATCCCTGTCATGTTCCTGACCTTAGAGGAAAAGCTCTCAGTTTTTCCCCATTGAGAATGATATTTGCTGTGGATTTTCTGTATATGGCTTTTATGATATTGAGGTATGTTCCCTATATCCCTACACTGTGAAGAGTTTTAATCAAGAAAGGATGCTGTGCTTTATCAAATGCTTTTTCTGCATGTATTGTGAGAATCATAGGGTTCTTGTCCTTTCTTTAATTAATGTAGTGTATCATATTGATTGATTTGAGGATGTTGAGCCACCCTTGCAGCCCAGGACTTGAATGCCTGTTTCCTTCCCCAGAGTAGGGAAGTTCTCTGCTATAATTTGCTCCATTATATCTTCTGCACCCCCCCTTCCTCTTCTTCTAGGGATCCTAATTATTTTAAAATTGTTCTACTTTATGGTATCACTTATCTCTCCAATTTTCTCCTTGCGATCCAGTAGTTGTTTCTCTTTTTCTCAGCTTCTTTATTCTCCATCATTTTGTTTTCTAATTCTCTCCTCTGCCTCATTTATTCTCAGTTAGAGGATAGCAGTTAGAGCCTCCATTTTTTATTGCATCTCATTCATAGCCTTTTTGATTTTGACTCGGTTAGATTTTAGTTCTTTTTATTTCTCCAGAAAGGGATTCTCTAGTGTCTTCTATGCTTTTTTCAAGCCCATCGATGTGGGGTCGAATCCCAGGACCCTGGGATCATGACCTGAGCCGAAGGCAGATGCTTAATGACTGAGCCACCAAGGCGCCCCAAGCCCATCTACTATCTTTATAATTGTTATTCTGAACTCTGGTTCTAACATCTTACTTATATCCATACTGATTAAGTCTCTGGTAGTCAGTACTGACTCTTGTTCTCTTTTTTGAGGTGAGATTTTCTGTCTTGTCATTCTGCCCAGAGAAGAATAGATGAACAAAAGAACAAAATACTAAAATGGCAACAACGACTCCAGAGAAATATACTCTAGACAAATCAGAATAGACCCAAAACCAAAAAAGAAATAAAAATTAAAAAAAAAAGAAAGAGAATATAATCAGACAGGTGAATAGAACAGAGCAGCAATACACTGGATCCTGTGTGTATTTTGGGCTGTTTGATAGAAAACTAGATCCCAAAATTGTAAAGAAAGAAAAACTTATATATGTACAAAAATAAAATTAAATATGATGAAAGGATAGAATGTAACTGTAAAAATGAAAATTAAAAAAGACTTAAAAGAGTTGATAAAATAAAAAATTGGTTGAAAAGGAAAGAGAAAAAAATTCAAATTGAAAGACTAGGATTCATGAAAAAAACCCCATGAATTCTATATACTATTTTCCCCTATCACTGGAGTTTTGTAGTTCTGTGTGATCAGTAAACTTGGTTTTAGGTGGATGTTCTTGCTGATCTTCTGGGGGAGGGGCCTGGTGCACTGATTCTCAGGTGTCTTTGTCCCGGTTCGATTGCACCACCCTTGCCAGGGGGCCAGGCTAAGTAATCTGGTCTGGGATTGCTCTATGTGGCTTTTGTTATGTGAAGGCTTTCCTCACAGCTTTAGAGGATGAAAATGAAAATGGTGGCCTCCCAATCTCCAGCCCCGGAGCCAAGAGCTCCCATCCCCGATTCTTCAGTGCACACTCAGGGAAAAGCAGTCGATCACTCCTGTCTCCCTGGTCTCCATCTGCACTCCATGCTCAGTCAGCCTGTGTCTGAGCATTTCTATCTCAGGTATGTGCCTGCTTCGAGTCTCCCAACCCTGCAGACTCCTGCGGTGGGCCCCCATAACCCTCCTTCCCGGGAGGGGGTCTCGCTGGGGTACTGCCACCTCCTAGGTCCCCGCTCCAAGAGCAGTTGCCGGATCCTGCATGCACCCACACAGCTCCTCCCAGAGGAAGGAGGAGGGTCTCACCCAAGTTCTGCTGCCTGTTGGGCCCCTGCTTGAACAGCAATTGCCCGACCAGGCCTCGGTTCATGGTTTATGGCAACCCCGAGCTGAGAGCCCACTCTTGGGCTCACTGGTTGCAGCTGGCTTCCCCTCTCTGATACCTGGGAGCTCTGCTGCACTCCAGCACCCCCATTCTTTCTGTGACCCTGGAGATCCTGGGACCACAGTATCCCACCTACAATTTCACCCCACTTTGCCACCTAAGGACCTTTTAGGCAGGGACGTCCCTCACTGGAACAGACTTCTAAAAGTTCTGATTCTGTGCTCTGCCGCTATATATTACTTTCCCGTAGCCCCCTGATGGAGGCTCCCTCCCCCCCCACAGTTTACCTTCCCATATATCGCCTCAGATTCACTTCTCCACACCTCCTACCTTGCAGAAAGTGGTCACTTTTCTATTTGTAGAATAGCAGCAATTCTTTTCTTAGATTTCCGGTTGAGTTTGCAGGTGTTCAAAATGATTTGATAGCTATCTAGCTGAATTCCTGGGATGAGCTGAAACTAAGGTCTCCTATTCCTCTACCATCTTGGACTCCTCCTCTCTATATAGACTTTTATGGGCTTCTACCTTGCTGACTAAGGACTTGAGGCTTCTCAGTCTCCATAATTGGGTGAGCCAATTCCTTATAATAAATCTCTTTACATATGTGTGTGTGTATATGTGTGTAAGTATATATGTATGTATGTGTGTATATCTCCTATTGGTTCGATATGTATATATCATATTGGATATATTTTTCTCTAATACAGTGCTTCTTTGAGTAATATGAATTACCAGAGTTCCAAGCCATAAGACTAGCTAGAGTTTAGATTCTTTAATGTACTCATAAAATTAATAGAGTATATAAATATTACAGCAAAATTATTTAATTAGAATTTATAATTATTAACCAAGATGATACCTTTGAATTTTGCGATACATCCATAAACATTTTTTTAATGGTTAGTCTAAATTTTTTTTGAAGGGGGAGGGGCAGAAGGAGAGGGAGAGATAGAGAATCTTAAGCAGACTCTATGCCCAGCATGGAGTCCAACATTGGGCTCACTCTCATGACTCTGAGATCATGACCTGAGCCAATCAAGAGTTGGATGCTTAACTGACTAAGCCACCCAGGTGCCCCCCAAATCCTGTTTTAAATATTTTGTTTAGTGTCTACTACTAACTGGCTAGTTTGGGGCAGGTTACTTAAATTTTCTGGGACTCACTTTTCCTCTAATACATGATGATAATGAACTAATATTCTCCAAGGTACCTTTCTGTTACAGTGATCTGTGGCATTTTAGAATCTTCTGAGAATGTGGTGGATCATATTTTTCAGAGGGCCCAATAAATAGCTCCCATTTCTCTAAACAGATTCTGTACAAATTGAAAGAAGGTTGGAGGGTGAAACATCACTCTATTACTGATGGAGGACTTCTATTCTCTGTGGGTAGCTCAGTCCCAGTAGAAGAAAGGAAAGTTAATCTGAGCATGCCCAGTTTATTCTTTTCTTTCTTTCTTTTTTTTAAAGATTTTTATTTATTTATTTGACAGAGAGAGAGATAGCGAGAGCAGGAACACAAGCAGGGGGAGTGGGAGAGGGAGAAGCATGCTTCCTGCCAAGCAGGGAGCCCGATGTGGGACTCGATCCCAGGACCCTGGGATCATGACCTGAGCCGAAGGCAGACGCTTAACGACTGAGCCACCCAGGCGCCCGCCCAGTTTATTCTTTTCAAATTTACTCATCAGATAGATCTCTTCTGTACCCCAGGGGTGGAGACAGTAAAAGGACAGAGAAAAGCCAGGAGTAGCATGCAATAGACTTCCACTTCCTTAGAAAGAAGCATCAGGGATGGAAGAATAATTTCTCACTAACAATATGTTAGAGCAGAAGGTACGAACTAGGATGTTAAAATAGGTAACCATGTGTCAGATCACGAGGGACTTGAAACCAAAGGCAATAGGAAGTCTCTGCAGGTACTTGAGAAGAAGCAAGATGACAACAAAACAAAATTTAAAGAAAAGCATAACCCAGTGACAAATTAAAAAAAAAAAAGATAATTTGGAGAGCAAAAAGGGATTGGATGGATAAGAAAAAGAAAGAGGTTATAAAGGCATAGGCATTTTGGTTTTGAAGAACATATTTCAGAACAGAAAGGAGATACAAGGAGCAGGGTTGTTCTGTTTTGATCCAGAGGACAGAATTAATATCATCTAGCGTGGAAGTTATGCCAAGATGGTCCTTGGTTGAGTGTAAGAAAGAGCTCAGGATTAGAGCTGTTGAAATGTCTGTCAGGCCATCAGTAAGATTTTTCACAGAGCAAGAGTCATTCTTGTCAGCCGAATCTTGTCCACTTTTATGTTGTCTTTGACTTCAGGAGGTATTTAAAAACATTTGAGTAAGTAGTTAATATTGAATCACTTTTAAAAGTCACCAAAAATTTGGATTTCCAATTCCTCTTGAAAAATTGGAAGATCTAGCAACAATGGGCCCATTTACCTGAAGCCCACATTTGGACAGAGCTGTGTAGGGGCTACCCCATGTAGATAAGGCATGTGTCCCCCTTTTTGCCATGGTCCACACTTCTAATGGCACAGTACCTTCACTTTTTCCATTGCCTGCCTGGTCTCTATAAGCATTTGACTTTTCTATCCTTGTTTTACAGGGAATCTCAGCTCTGGGAAGGAGGATGAATTTAATGACTTTTGACCCATAGCTTCTCTGAATTCATGATTTGGGGCCATTTTTGTCTAACTTTATCTCATTTTAAGTATGGCCGGCTTCCTCCTGTGATGTGCTATTTTCATGATTCCAGTAATATTTCTTCTTGCTTTGGAGCAACCATGTGAGCTTTTCATCTGCAATAAGCAAAAAACAGCCAACAGAATCTGCAGAGAGGCTTGATCCCAGGCAAAATGGGCACCTGGCCAAATTTGTTAGAGGCATTGCTTCTCCCCCTTCCCAGTACTGCCTCACTGAGAATGGAGGCTCCCTAGTTCTGGGTGCATTCTTTCAGCTTGCCCTCACTAGTCATTGCTTAGCAAAGCCCCACAGCACCCTGCGTGGTTTTGGTTGGCCTGTTGGACTATTTAACATGGTTTAATTTCTGAGAAGTTATTTCAAAGCCAAGACAGAAAAGTTATATGTTCCATAGTCACCCTAAGGAGTACTGATCCCAAGGGAGTAGATAAATGAGGAAATGATTCTAGAGAAGCTAAGGAGAGAGGAAAAGGATAGTGAGGGGACAAGCAATGGGAAGCAAGATGGCTAAGGGGGCAGTGGCAGGGCAGGGACAGAGCAAAATGTGGGTGCATGGCAAAGTGGGTGTAGGATGAACTTTGTCAAGTAGAGATTATAATTACTGCTGTTACCTTTAGGTATCATTGGTACTAGACTGGAGGTGGGTTCCTTTTGTGTTTGCCTCACCTGGTTGACTGCACGTGGCTTGTATCTTATTTCTTTATAGTGATTGACAGAGGCCAATAAAATAGATGAACACTTGATATGGTGATAAAGGGAAAAGAAACCCTAGATACTAAGGAATATGTATATTTATAATAATAAAACCACTATATTATAACAAGTATTGCAGTGCTTTACCCCATAGGGTGGCTGTTCACTCACAAACATTGCCCCATTTTTGGGAATAGTCCCAGAAAATGAAATAGAATACATGTTCTTAGGTATCACCAAACTACAACTTGTGATTTTTCCCAAGGCTCATGCTACAATAAAGCATCATTTTCTTCCATGACAGAAATATTAAATATCGGAGGCATAAACCAAACCTATTACTTTGGTATAATAATCTATATCAATCAGCAAACATTTAAGTAAGTGTAAATTCCAAAATATGATAATTGACAAGTTTGCAGTATGTTAAAGCTTACAAGTCTTTCTCTCCACATCCTCGCCAACACTTAGTGTTTCTGTGTTTTTGATTTTAGCCATTCTGACAAGTGTGAAGTGATATCTCATTGTGGTTTTGATTTGCATTTCCCCGATGATGAGTGATGTTGAGCATCTTTTTATGTGTCTGTTGGCCATCTATATGTCGTCTTTGGAGAAATGTCTGTTCGTGTCTTCCACCCATTTTTTAATTAGATTATTTGTTTTTTGGGAGGTTGGGTTGTATCAGTTCTTTATATATTTTGGATACTAGCCCTTTATGAGATATGTCATTTGCAAATATCTTCTCCAATTCAGTAGGTTGCTTTTTAGTTTTGTTGATTGTTTTTTTTTCACTGTGCAGAAGCTTTTTATTTTGATAGTCTATTTTTGCTTTTATTATCCTTGCCTCAGGAGACATATCCAGAAAGAAGTTTCTATGGCTGATGTCAGAGAAATCTCTGCCTGTGCTCTTTTCTAGGATTTTTATTGTTTCAGGTCTCACATTTAGGTCCTTAATACATTTTGAGTTTATTTTTGTGTATGGTATAAGAAAGTGGTCCAGTTTCATTCTTTTGCATGTAGCTGTTCAGTTTTCCCAACGCCATTTGTTGAAGGACTGTCTTTTTCCCATTGGATATTCTTGCCTCCTTGTTCAAGATTAATTGACCATATAATTGTGGGTTTATTTCTGGGTTTTCTATTCTATTCTATTGATCTATGTGTCTATTTTTGTGCCAGTACCATACTGTTTTGCTTCCTGCAGCTTTATAATATAACCTGAAGTCTGGAATTGTGATACCTCGAGTTTTGTTTTTCTTTTTCAGGATTGCTCTATTTGGGGTCTTTGGTGGTTCCATACAAATTTTAGGATTGTTTGTTCTATGTAGTTCTGTGAAAAATGGTATTGGTATTTTGATAGGGCTTGCATAATAGACACAGTAGTATAGACATTTTAATATTTGTTCTTCCAATCCACGAGAATGGAATGTCTTTCCATTTCTTTGTGTTGTCTTCAATTTCTTTCATTAGTGTTTTCTAGTTTTCAGAGTACAGATCTTTCACCTCTTTGGTTAAGTTTATTCCTACATATTTTATTATTTTTGGTGCAGTTATAGATGGGATTGTTTTCTTTTTTTTAAAGATTTTATTTATCTATTTATTTATTTGACAGAGAGAGACACAGCGAGAGAGGGAACACAAGCAGGGGGAGAGGGGGAGGGAGAAGCAGGCTTCTCGTGGAGCAGGGAGCCTGATGTGGGGCTAGATCCCAGGACCCTGGGATCATGACCTGAGCTGAAGGCAGACGCTTAACGACTGAGCCACCCAGGCGCCCTTGGGATTGTTTTCTTAATTTCTCTTTCTGTTGCTTCATTATTAGTGTATAGAATTGCAACAGATTTCTGTACATTGATTTTGTGTCCTGTAACTTTACTGAATTTGTGTACCAGTTCTAGTAGTTTTTTGGTGGAGTCTTTAGGGTTTTCTATATATAATATCATATTATCTGCAAATAGTGAAAGTTTTACTTCTTCCTTACCAATTCTGATGCCTTTTATTTCTTTTTGTTCTCTGATGGCTGTGGCTAGGACTTGCAGTACTATATTGAATAAAAGTGGTAAGAGTGGACATCCTTGTCTTGTTCCTGACCTTAGTGGAGAAGTTCTCAGTGTTTCCCTCTTGAGTATGATATTGGCTGTGGGCTTTTCATATAAGGCTTTTATTATGTTGAGGTATGTTCTCTCTAACCCTACTTTGTTGGGGGCTTTTCTCATGAGTGGATGTTGTACTTTGTCTAATGCTTTTTCTGCATCTATTGAAATGATCCTATGGTTTTTATCCTTTCTCTTATTGATGTGATGTATCACACTGATTGATTTATGAATACTGAACCACCCTTCCATCCTGGGAATGAATCCCACTTGATTGTGGTGAATGATTTTTTTTTTTAATGTATTGTTGGATTTGGTTTGCCAGTATTTTGTTGAGACTCTTTGCATCTATGTTCATCAGGGATATTGGCCTGTAGTTCTCATTTTTGTGGTGTCTTTATCTGGTTTTGATATCAGGGTAATGCTGGTCTCTAAAATGAATTTGGAAGTTTTCCTCCCTCTTCTATTTTTTGGAGTTTGAGAAGAATAAGTACTAACTCTTCTTTAAATGTTTGGTGGAATTTGCCTGTAAAGCCGTCAGGCCCTGCACTTTTGTTTGTTGGAGTTTTTGATTACTGATTTAATTTCATTGCTAGTAATTGGTCTGTTCAAATTTTCTATTTCTTCCTGTTTCAGTTTTGGTAGGTTATACATTTCTAGGAATGTATCCATTTCTTCTAAGTTAATTTTTCATAATATTCTCTTACGATTGTTTGTATTTCTGTGATGTTGGTTGTTATTCCTCCTTTTTCATTAATGATTTTGTTTATTTGAGTCCTTCCTCTTTTTTTCAAAATGGTCAGGCCTTTATATCCCTCCCTCAACCAGTTGAATGTGGATCACCCATGGAATAGTGTGATCTTGGGTACCGCTGGGAGTGATAATACTCTCTGCCACTGAAGCAATCCCTAAATGGACTGACATCTGAGGGTGTCTGCTGTCACCACTCCCAGCAGTTAGAGCAACAAGCCCTTATTAAGGGGACTTCTGGGCATCCCAGCTTCATGTCAATTATACTATCTTTTTGCTATTTTTGTTTTTTTAAAGTAAGTTCTATGCTCAACAAGGGGCCTGAACTCATGACACTGAGATCAAGAGTTGCATGCTCTACCAACTGAGCCAACCAGGTGCCCCTATTTTTTTTAATGTTTCTTTATAGCAACCAGAAATAATAGAATATCATTTAGTTAACTTTAGTACTACAATTAAGGTGAAAATTATTTTTTTTTCAAAACCAGCCTCTGCAATATTCAAATTCTGCATACAAAAGTCATGTAAGATTGGGCATTGTTCACTTCTTTCATTGTTGTCTGTTTATTAGTAAGGACTAGGGGGACCATACACCTGGCTTTTTCTGAGACATTTCTGGTTTATGCCTCCTCTCTTGGCTTAAGCATTAATAGCACCTGTTTCACTCTCAAAAGTTTCTCAGTTTGGAAAATAAATTTTCTGTTCTCCTAATTAGGATCCTCTTAGTGCTTCTCACTGCAAATGGGCACTATCCTCAATTTCTTTACAATGGGGAACAAAAATGCTGAACTTTATATCCCCATAGAGGGACCCCACTCTCTTTTTCTGTTTTCAATGTAAGAAAAGTTCCTACAAGACAAGGAAGTCTCCTCTCCCCACTCCTTTACAACATTATACTGGAAATTCTAGCTAATGCAATAACACAAGAAAAGGAAATAAAAGGTATACAGATAGGGAAGGAAAAGTAAGACAATATTTGTTCACAAATGATATGATCATCTGTGTAGAAAATACAAAAGCCTCAACAAAAAAATCCTGGAACTAATAAGCAAGTATAGCAAAATTGCAGGACACAAGGTTAATATACAAAAGTCAACTGATTTCCCATATACTAGCAATGAATAAGTGGAATTTGAAATTAAAAACACAATACTATTTATATTAGCACCTCCAAAAGTAAAATACTTACATATAAATCTAACCAAATATATATGATATATATGAGGGAAACTACAAAACCCTGATGAATAAAAACAAAGGAGAGATATTTCTCGTTTATGGTGAGAAGACTTAATACTGTCAAGATGTTAATTCTTCCCAACTAGATCTACAGATTCAGTATAATCCCAATCAAAATCTCATCAGCTTATTTGGTGGATATTACGAAGGTACAATCCATGAAAGAAATAATTGATAAGCTGGACTTCATTAAAATTAAAAACTTATGCTCTGCAGAAAACAATCAATGTCAAGAGAAGAAAAAGACAAGCAACAGAGGAAACAAAATATTTTCGAAAGACACATTTGATAAAGGACTGTTATCCCAAATGTACGAAGAATGCTTAAAATTCAACAATAATGGGCCAAAGACCTGAACAAACATCTCACCAAAGAAGATATATAGATGGAAATAAGTGTATGAAAAGATGCTCCACGTCATATACCATCAGGGAAATGCAAATTAAAGCAACAATGAGATACCACTATACACCTATTAGAATGGCCAAAATCTACAACACTGATGGCACCAATGCTGGTGAGAAGATGGAACAGAAGCTCTCATTCATTGCTGGTGGGAAAGCAAAATGGAATGTTCACTTTGGAAGACAGTTTGGTGGTTTCTTAAAAACTCAACATATTTTTACCATAAGATCCAGCAAACGTGCTTCTTGGTATTTACCCAAAGGAATTGAAAACTTATGTTCACACAAAAACCTGCACACAGATGTTTATAGCAGCTTTATTCATAATGGCCAAAACTTGGAAGCAACCAAGATATACTTCAGTAGGCGCATGGATAAATAAACTGTGGTGCTTTCAGACAATGGAATATTATACAACACTACAAATCAATGAGCTATCAAGCTATGAAAAAACATGAAGGAACTGTAAAATGCGTACTAACAAGTGAAAGAAGCGAATCTGAAAAGGATACATAATATAGGATTCCAACTATATGTCATTCTGGAAAAGGCAAAAGTATGGAGATAGTAAAAAGTTCAGTAGTTGTCCAGAGTTGGGGCAAGAAGGGATGAATAGGCAAAGCACTGACGATTTCTAGGGCAGTGAAAATACTCTGTATGATACCATAATGATGGATATATATTGTACATTTGTCTATATCCATAGAATGTACAACAACCAAGAGTGATAGTTATGGACCTTTGGTGATTATGTGTCAGTGTAGGTTCATCACTTGTAATAAATGTACCTCTGGGAGGGGATGTCAAATTGGAGGAGGCTATGCATGTGTGGGGACGGGGAGTATATGGGAACTTTCTGTACCTTTCCCTCAATTTTGCTGCAAACCTTAAGCTGCTCTAAAAAAGTCTTAATAAAAAAAAGTTTCAAGTAAGGACTTGATGGGCCATAGTGAACCAATCAAGTGTGCCTGGAAGATGAAACACTGTGAGTGGTCCATCTTACGTCAAGTACCTGATTCTAAATGAACAAGCTATGGCTGGATTTGGAGAGGAACTTGGGGAGCAAGACCATGAAGTGTAGACATAATCATGGGAACCGATTTCTTAGAAAACTTTCATAAGTGGGGAGATCTCTGAGCAGGGAACATTTCCAAAGAGGGGTCCACAATTTAACACCACGTGGGGTGCTACTTGTTATTTGCACAAAATTTATTTCTCAAATTTCAGATGCTACCCCTTCATGAAAATATTTTAGGATTTGGATGGTTATGCTCACCTTATCTACACTGATCATGATGTTAAAATCTTTGAAAATATCCTCTCTCATTCTTTATCATGCCAGATGGTATGGTTCTTATTTTTTTAGGTGTTTTCATCTGGCAGCAGCTTGGTCATTTAAAATGCTTTTCCCTGGATCATGTTTAATTCCTTTATAGGGTTTGTACATCATAATTTGGTGTAATTTTGATCATATTTTCTATTTGATTATCAATATTGTTTTGTTGTCATTTTTAGATGAAGTTGTTTTATTCAGGGGACAGTCAACTCCACAGTCTGTTTCCCACGTTGGAGTTGAAGGAGTTTGTGTATGTGTGTGCACGCACGTGCATGCATGTGAGTGTTATTGCCAGCTCTAACTTGGATAATCTTCCATGTGTGCAGGGATGTTTGAAGGTGGGATGCATAGCTATTTGGATATGTAAATAGTTTAGATTACTTATTCCAAAACTTGTTGATAATAACATCCTTTTATTAGTTTTTTTTTTGGCCATGTCACACAGCCTCAAGAAATTTGTTTATAGTTTATCTCAGTTCGCTCAAACATTTTCTTACATGGAAGAACTTAATGTTTTCTGCAGGATAGGGCATTTTGGCATGCAATCTACCCCTCAGATAATTTATCAGAATAGCAAATAAAAAGTCTTAAAACGTCTCTGGAGAATCCTCGAGTTTTCTCTTTTCCTTCTGGAGAAGTGATTGTGTCTATCATTTATTCTCTATCTCTAACCACGTCTGTATCCATGACGTGAATAGTCTAATCCCATGGCAAGCTAACAGAGATAATCCAGCCAGCTTGGTTTTAATTTACATGCTGCAGTATAGTGAACAACAAAAGGAGAGCAAAAGCATATTATGTGATCTAAAGAGCTCTATAAATCTTAGCTGTTCTTTTTGCCTTAGAATAACAGAATATAAATATATAATGACCACTGATCAAGGTTTAAGCTTTCATAGTTACGTCTTTAGAAATCTCAACATGTTAATACGTTGGCAAAATCTAATATTGTTTGATAGGGTGGATTAATAAATGTTGCTAATTATAATATTGATCAGATTAAACTAAATCTAATGGGTGGCTATGTGGTTAATTTAAAATTTAGAAAAAATTAAATTCTCTAGTAAGTGAGGATCTTGGCCCTCTCTTGTGGAGTGGTACTTCAGCGTAAGAAACCAGTGTCTGGTCCATAGTTAGGTTTTGTTTTGGAATTATGCAAATAATTGTATAGAATGTCTATATTCAGAAATCTCTAATGCAGAGTGAGGGACATAATTCAGAACAGTTCCATGTAAGCATCAATATGTCAGTAGGTTTTTTTTTCTTTTTAAAGATTATTTATTTATTTAAGAGAGAGAGAGAGAGAGAGTGAGAGAACGAGTGGGAGGAGGGGCAGAGGGAGAAGCAGACCCCCTGCTGAAGGGAGGACCCTGGGATCATGACCTGAGCTGAAGGCAGACACTCAACGGACTGAGCCACCCAGGCGCCCTTATGTCAGTGGTTTTAAACAGACAAAATAAAATCTAAAATTATATTTGTAGCCAAGTGCCATGATTTAAAAATGTTATAGATCCTTCCAAGAGACTATTTTAGGTTTTTTCGTTTTGGGGCAGTGGTCAAAAAGATTATGTAGTAATGCGTTTCTCAGCCCCGGTTTTAAACAAATTAATTGTTAATTAAATGTGAAATAGGTAGAGGATTGAATTTTAGTAATATTTTTGGTAAATTTTATTATCACACTTGATAGATTGATAGTGTTTGTGAGCCATTCTGGTGTGGGTGGCAGTTTCTGCTTTGGAGTCAGGCAAACATGGCTCCTGACCCAGCTCGTCTTCCTAGTAGTCACGTGACTGCAGACAAGTGAGTCTCAGTTCCCTCATCAGTCAAAATGGGGGTTACAATAGTAGCTCCTTCATAGAGTTGCATGAAATTGAATGAGATCATCCAGATGAAGTGCTTAACTCAGTATCCGGCACATGGTAGGTGCTGTATAAATAATTCCTCTCCTTCCTCCTCCTCCTTCTCCTTGTTATTTTGTTATTATTTTGTTTTTATTCTTCCCTGTGTTCTTTTCTGTTTCTCACCAAACTTGGGACTATCTAAAACAGAATTTAAGAAGCTGCAGTTGTTGAATTCTGAATACACTGAAAGTAGTACAAGAAATTCACTAGATGAGAAAATTACCCCTTGGAGATATTTGAGACATGAAAGGCAAGGGAAGTAGTGTAGGTTCATCACTTGTAGCAAATGTATCTCTGGGAGGGGATGTCCTATTGGAGGAGACTGTGCCTGTGTGGGGATAGCTATTTTATTTGGATGGATTACCTCCAGAGACGTGTGAGACCACCCCCCACAGTACTTTTTGTTCATATTGGGCTACTTCCGGGCTGTAGCATGAGGCTTTTCTATGTGGCCGAACTATGGAACTGGGTGTAGAGGGACTGATCATATTGGGACCAGACCTCAGAGCTACAACCTCCTTTGTCTTTACAAAGCAAGGTCCTGTGGGAGATAGGAAGTGGATTACATTGTAGAGTGACCAGGATTTTTGCCAATTTTTTTTTTTTTTAAACAAACCACATACAAAGCATGATGGAAAGTACTGGAAAGCCTGGAGAAAGGAAACCTGAATCCAGTCCCAGCTCTGCCACAGATTGATGTGGCCTTGGGCAACAAGCTGAAACTCTGCTCCTTTGCTTCTACAATTGTACAATAATAACTTTGAATTCCTAGATGGTCTCAAAGGTAACTTCTGGTTCAAATGTTTCCTAATTCTATATTTTCTTAGATCCTGTGACAATTGTACTAAACTGTTTTTGTTTTGTTTTGTTTTGTTTTTTTGTATCTCTCTTGTGAAAAGAGCAGACATAGGGAAAAGACCTTGGGAACAGAACAGGACTTGAAATCAGGGTTCTAATTCTAGTTCTGAAGTGATCTTGGGAAATCCCTTGACCCAGTGCATTTTAACCCTGGCTGCGCATTCAATTAATCCAGGAGGATTTTTAAAACACTGATGTTGGATTCCACTCTTGAAGATTCTAAATAGTCAGGCATCGATAAGTTGTTAAAGCTCTCTAGGTAATTTGGATGTGCAGCCAGGATGGAGAATCACTGCAAAACCAGTGAGCCTTGGTATCCTCACATCTAAGATGGAGCTTCTAAAAAAATAGTAGTAATTGCCCTCGCTGTGTCACAGAATTGAGGATCAAATAAAATAAAACAGATAAAAGCACTTTGTGATGTGTAAATGCACAGTAATTATTAAAGCAGACATTATTAAAGGGCTTAACTATTGTTATTATGCAAATGTTAGGGATTATCATTGGTATATTAATTCTGCTGCTGGAGTTCTAACCTGCTCAGATAAAATTCACTTGCTGTCTCTAAAAGTAGTTGAGGTTTCCGCCCACCTACCCAATTAGTATGTGGCAATTTCCTTCGAGTGTTGCTCTGTGACACAGTGAGGGCTTAATGATTACGTGTTGACTCAGATTATTCTTAATAAACACAATTCTTCCCAGTTTTGAATAACATATGTCATCACCGCAAATCATCAGGACATGCTTGTTTATCCCTTTGTGCTACAGCTTGTAAATGCTCCAAACTGTGGGATAAACTAGCCTAGTGTTTGCATGGTGGGAAAAAAAATTAAATTGTTTTTCAAATGTATCCTGTTCTGTCAGGAAGTCCTAATTATCCTTCATTTAACATCAAATCCATGCAGAACTTAATTTTAGGTTTTTAACAGTGGTTACCTTTCTTTAGATATGTTCATGCTTTGACAGTCTGATACATTTTTGTCTGTTCAACTCTTCCACTAGAAATGCCTGTGGCCATTGCAGTTTTGGTAATGCATTCTTTCCTCCCTGCCCCAGGACTGTTGGAATGAAGTTACCTCTTGACTTCCGAAATGTCCCACTGTGGTCAATCCTTCAGAATGAGCAGAGGTATATTTAACATAGACTTGCAGACTTATTTTTCATGCACTTGAAGGTTGCCCGAGACGTCGGGCGTGGCCCTGTGTCTGGAGAACGTACTTGCTGCCTCAGAGCCTCCTCGGGACTGAGTTTTGAGGAATACAGGCAGATCGTGGAGGGTGACAGGCTCCAGGAAGGGCTGCCACTGCGCGTGTGACTCTGTCCCCTGACCTGTCATGACTGTAGCATATATTCAGCATTTCCCTGCTCACTGGAAAATATATCTTGGCAAAACAAGAGAACAGTCCGGGATCTTTCGGTATCTGTATTTTTTGGGGGGGTGGGGGCGGAATGATTTCTGGCATTCCCCTCCATTGTCTAAGTCTAGGAATTATCTCTAAATAGAGGAACACTTCTCTCCTTAGGAATCCCTTCAAGGGATGCGTGTGTATTAAGAATTAAACAAAGGCATTGTTAATGAGATGAATAGCTAAATTTCAGCAAAGAGGTGGCTTTTTGGGAGTTAGAACCATGTCTATTATTGCACATGCTTTTCTGCTCACAAGCAGACGAGATAATGCAGTTGATGAAAAATGTTAAGCTTAAGATAGATATTTATACACACATGTAGTTAAAAATGGTAGGTTGACAAATGAGGGCCTGCAGGCTGCATGCTTTTTACATTTTTAAAAGGGTTGTAAAAAAAAAAAGAATATGCGTCAGAGACCATATGGCACACAAGGCCTAAAATATTTACTATCTGGCCCTTTATAGAAAATGTTTGCTGACCCTTGAACCATGTGGAAAGCACCAATAATAGATCTCACTCTTTTTTCACTTTCCCTGAGAAGCACATTGTCTTCTGTCCTTGGTGATATTCATTTCCACTTGTAAAGTCAGTGTTCACAGCCATTCTAAAAAGAGAAGGAGAAACCTTCCAGAGCAGAATCTGTCAAGAAATGATTCCAGTTCTCATGTGGGTGATTAGTTTGGGGAACAAATAACTCTCTTGCCCTCAAGAAATGATTCCAGTTCTCTTGCCTGTGGGATCCAGCCATATATCTAACCAGAGCCATCACAGCACTCAGACTTCTGGTACATTCCTTTCTACATTCTAGTCCAGCTTGCTGAATCCTTCCCTCTCCTGCCTGTGACTGGCCCTCTACTCAACACACATTGGTCAAATGCGGACTCCATTCTGGGTACTATATCATAGGCTCTGGGGACCAGGGATGATCACAATGCAGCCCAGTTTAGTGGAAAGGTGATATGCACAAACACGAATATAGAGCAAAGCAGCAGGTGGTGATTAACAAAGTTATTAAACATCATGAGAGCATAGAAAATATTTGGAACTAAACTGTATAACCATAAATATTCCAAACTACCTAATGAGACTATTACTAAATCTAACACATTATCCACTTAAAGAATATTTGATTCTGTTTTTAACCTTCCCTTAAGGTTTAAGGATCAAGCTTCTGGTAAATTTTTCTGAGGGATTTACTCCTTCTCTAACTCACAGTCTCATTTGCTGATACATTATCTTGCCTCCAGCCATGTCTGTAAACATTAAAGTTTTACAAATAAATGCAGTCTTTCGATGATAGTGCAAAAGACAACATCCTGCTTTGTAAAAACTCCCACTCCTTATTTGAAACTGAAATGAGTCCTCATGCTGTTCCCCAAGTGCATGGAATGGGGCTTAAACTGGTGGGTGTTCAGTTGGTTCAGGTTGACACATAGCTTTATTTATTGGAATAGGTTTTGAGACGCACTCAATTGCAAGAGAGTCCTTTCAAAAAACTACATCTCAGCATCTTTCCCCTTTCATTTCCTTCTTTCTTCTCATTCCTTGTACACCTCCTTTCTCCCAAGCCCTTTTTCAAGATTAGATCATGAAACCAAATATAAGTTGGGAGAACCTAGCCAGGACATGCTTGTCTTGAGACACCTCCAAGAACACTGACCTACAAGTAGGAACTACAGGGAGGTGGGAGTGTTCACCAGCCTGTATCGGTGTGACTCCTGCCATAGCGCACCGCACACTTTTTGTTTATTCATTCATGATGTATTTTCTGAGAGCCTTCTCTGTGCCACAAACACTGTACTAGGTGCTAGGGACACAATACTGAGCCAAAGGGAACGTTACTGTTGCCTTCATTTGGGGGAAGTAGCATCAATTACAAGTTTACATTGAATGTGTGATAGTTAATATCCTAGCTCTGATATAGAGCAGAAGAGCTAATATTAGTGTTTAACCCCCTAACAACTCTGTGATCTTTGATCTCTGTATAAGTGTCTGCCTTTCTCCTTCCCTTCTGCTATCTCTATCTCCCCCTCCTTCCCTTTTCCTTCTTTGTTAAGTGGAGGTTGTTGGGGTGGAAAAATTTTCCCATGTACTTCAAAGATTTCTATGGCCGGTCTAAGAGTTAAATTGACATGAGACAGATTAAAGGAGAAAAAGAAATTAAATTTCATACATACAGGCACTCCACATACATGAGAGTTCTAAAGACAGAAAGGTAAAATGAGATGTATCTGCTCTCCTGGGCTAAGGAATGGGATGGGTGCTGGGGGCTTCAGAGGGGAGGAGGGCAATTCACAAGGCAATGAAAATAAAAGCAGATATTTGGTAATTAGATGTTTGCACTGCTGTACAGGGGATCACTCAGAAAAAGTTATCCCTGGTAATAAATCTTATTCTGGGAGAGACCCCCAATTTAAATTCGTCTAGGTAGCTAAGGAAGGGGCAGAATTTTCTCTTGAGCCCACAGGGTTTCCAAAATAGTCCACATGCCAAAATGGCACATTTTGGGAAGACTTGTTCTGACCCTTTTGGAGTGGAGAATATGGCTAACAACACTAAGCCCTGTCATCACTATGGTGCTTTATACTCGTATTTTTTCTTTTACTTGTGGAATTCCGGATCCCCCACAGTAGATTTTATAATCTCCATTTTATATACAAATAATGGAGTAAGACAATGTTGTTATTACTCACTGTCACTGGATGGATGAATAAACGAATGCTTGCATTGTGGGAATTTAGGGGCAGAAACATGCCACAGGCCCTGATTTGGAACCAACCATAGGAGTTAGTGGCTGCTAACCTACCTAACTCAAGGACTCTCAATTTACTTTTTTTTTTTTTTTTTTACAGCAGCAAGAGTAAAAGCTCCCCCTTTCTCTGCAGAAGTCAGGATTAGATCTCAAAATTTGAAATGTGTCCTCTCCAGTGCATGCCCACCCACATGGTTGTCAAATGATGGATTTGCCCAAATAGCTGCCATACACTTAGTTTCTAATCTCCGTATTTCTTGCTTCCAGAATTTCTAAGTCTTCCCAAATACACCCAGTCACGTTTTCTGAACTTTTGAGCGAACATCTTCCGGTTTCTTCTGCTTTCCGCAAAGCCCCTAGGCATAGGACAGGGGACAGAGGCCGGGGTGGAGCGCCCCAGCTCTGGGGATTCCTGCGCAGGAGGTCTGACTCTCCACGAGGCCGCCCAGCTCAGCGCGCCCTCCAGCCCATGCCAGCCTGCAACCAGCAAACGTGCCTCGCAGCCCTCGCTTCACCCGCTAGGAGTGAGCTGAATGAGGAGCAGCGCTATTTTTACCTCCCTGGCCGCAATCCTTTATATTTATTTTAAGAAAGGAAATAAAGGATTAGGAAGGAAATGCTTGGCCTTACTTTCTCCCGGAGAAGGAGGGGGTTGGAATGGGGGAGGGGGGAGTATGTAAGATTTGGGGTGGTGGAAGAGGCAGGTAGATTTCTCTGGTTGAGTGTTTCCTCCAGATCATCTTTGTCTCTGGCCAGGAAACCCCCTCACGCTTCTTTCTTCCCCTCTGGCTAATCTCTGATTGCCAGCCTTCCCCCTCTCCTGCCCCCACCTCTGAAGATGCCACCGTCACCTCTAATGCTGCCTGGGATGCTGCATCACTCTGCTGCTTCCCCCCCCGCCCCCCCTTTTCCCTCCACGATAAAGCATGCGCAGTGCGTCCTGTGCCAGGCAATAGCAACAGCAACAGCATCAGTATCAGCATCAGCAGCAGCCTCAGGACCCAAAGGCGCGCTCGGGCGCGCTCTCGAGGGCGGGGCGCACCCCCGCGCCGCGCGCCCCCGCGCCGCTCGCTCTCACGCGCCGTCTCAGCATCCTCAGCCCCAGCAGCAGCCCCCGCAGTTGCTGGAGCGGCCGCGCCCGCCGCAGGGAGGGAGGAGCATCTGGGGAGGCTCCAAGTTGGCGGAGCGACTAGGACCCCCGGACTCTTCAGCGGCCGCCCGGGAGGGTCTGAGAGGCGAGCAGGGGAGGGGGCGCCGCCCAGCCTCTAGTCCCGAGCCGCGAGCCCCGACCCCCTGCCCGCGGCCGCACCATGCGCGCCGAGCCGGCGTGATCGGCTCCGCCCGCAGCCTCCCCGCAGCCTAGCCCGGCGCTCTCGCGGGCCACACCGAGCGGCGCCCGGGAGCTATGAGCCATGAAGCCGCCCGGCAGCAGCTCCCGGCGGCCGCCCTTGGCGGGCTACAGCCTTCCCCGAGCCTCCGGCGGCCCCCACGGCCGCCCCGCCGGCCCGGCGCCTGCCCGCGCCCTGGCCCGCGCGCCGCCCTGCCGCCTGCTCCTCGTCCTTCTCCTGCTGCCTCCTCTCGCCACCTCGTCCCGGCCCCGCGCCTGGGGGGCTGCTGCACCCAGCGGTGGGTATGGCCCCGGTGCCCTTTGCATTGCCTTGCCCTCGGGGCCCTGCAGAGGAAAGCGAAGGGCACGCGGGTCCGTGCGCTCAGGACACGTCCCGGGCTCGGCCTTTCCCAGTCACCCTGCCTGCCTCTCTACCTCTCTTTCCCAAGCCCCCGTTCATTCCAGTTCACTTTTTGAAGTCCATTTCTGTTGCATTCACTAAAAACCCATTCCAATTACTGTCGGTTCCACTGGAAGGTAATTAGTGGATGCGGGGTCCCTCAGCGATCTCTGCAACTTGGCAGAGGGGGAAACCAGTGGCCGGTAAATGCAGCGAGGGAGCAAGTTGCTTCTTGGGTGGAGAGCCTGAATGCGAATGCGGGAGGATGTAATAATAATTAGGGGTAATGTGCTGTTTCCTCAAATCGCCTACTGGGTTTATTCACTGCTGTTGGAATTAAGATGGGGGAGGGAAACTTCGGAGGTATAAACCTTTGGTTTGTAATTCTCAAAATGCTCGTCATCATAATGAACAATTAAGATAATATGATAGTCAATACATGGTTGATTGGAAATCAGTGGAAGTAGAAAGCTGGCCTCGGCAGAAAAATGAAAGCAATTGGAGAGCGGCTAGCATCTGCTTCCCTCTATGGCAAAGGAGTTTTGCTCATCTCAAAGTTTAAAGCGAAAGGAATTGCCTGTTTTGTTTAATGAATCAATTAACAACCCGAATCCATGAATTCAGCACTCAAGTTATCTTAGGAGCAAGCGTTCTTAGCTCTCGGATGGGATACTTCTAGTCAGAGTCCCATGGAGCTCCTGTAGACTCCAGAGAAGGGGTGGACATGAGGGTCAGAACAGAACCTCTGAGCATGTTCATTTAATGTCTTCCTTCAAGTCCATGCCGCGCCCCACCCCCGCTCCCCATACTCAGAAGTATAGATTTGAGGCTGGTTAGAAATGTACATATAAAACACAAATAGGAAGAAATAGTACATTATTGTATAAGCCTCATTGGCTGTTAACCTATCCAGGCCATTTCACTGTTTCGATAACTTGCTTTGCTGTGTCTCTACTTCTTACCTGCTTTGACATAGAAAACTTTGTTTTCGCAATTAATGGAAAAACACATCGTAGTACTTAAATGTTTATAGGGTATATGTGTGTATTTGTATATCTTTGTGCACCCCTTCTCCCCCCCAGCTCCGCACTGGAATGAAACTGCAGAAAAAAATTCGGGAGTCCTGGCAGATGAAGACAGCACATTGCAACGGAATAGCAGCAGTAAAATCAGTTACAGCAATGCAATGCAGAAAGAACTCACGCTGCCTTCAAGACTCATATATTACATCAACCAAGACTCGGAAAGCCCTTATCATGTTCTTGACACAAAGGCAAGACACCAGCAAAAACATAACAAGGTAGGCATGCAAAAGTAGCTGCCGTGAAGAGTTTTCCTTTGATTTGATTTTCTGCCAGAATCTGGTGTCACAAATTTTACTGCAGCATTTTATTAGTAAATCAATTAGTATTATGATAGGGGAGAAACTGGAGGAAGTAAACCTGGCATCTCCTGCGATAGGATTGCTGTTTGTTTTTTTTCTCTCTGACTCTAATGTGGAACTTGAATTTTCTTACGGCTTTTTAAACTCATAGCTGGAATGTGGTCCAGGTATCTTTCAGGTGCATTGGGCACTGGACAGGCATTAAGTGAGTATGTTTATAGTCCTGACTTATATCTATGAGGCTTTATATAAGGGTGCAGTGTTCTACCTCCCATGATGAAAACTGCTTCCAGGCTGCACACACAAGATAGCTATACAGCCTATTTGTCTGCAGTTTGCCTATCAATTCTTCACTTAGAAATTGAGTGTTTAAATTTAATTTTAAATTTCTTTAATTGATCAATAGGAAATAATACTTTTTTTTTCCTGATGTGTTTTCAGTAGGCAAACAATTTGACATTTTAAAAGATTATGGCAAATATAAACAGTTTATATAATGTAGAGGCCAGTTTGGGCCAGCAGAGTCTTTCAAGACTTTATCTGCATTCATTGTGAGTGGTTGCTTTACTTTCAGGTTGGTTCAGAAAGTGCCACTGATTTTTAACAAGGCATTCAACAGAAGATGAAGGGGCTTAATGTTCAAAGAGTTTGAAGGATCTTTTTTCTTGCTTACTGTTCTTTATTTGAGTTAGTAATATTTTGGACACCAAGCAGATTTACACAATGGGTCAGTCATCAGTGCCTCTGTTCTCTATCAGAAACAGAGAATAGAGTCTGTATGTCAAGTATTTTACTCTGGACTATACCTGTCCAATGGAGAAAAGTAGTAATTGTCTAACATTTAGAATTTAAGAAAACTATCTGTGATTTATATCATTGTTTTTATTAGTTTTCTAAAATATAGGTAAGTTGTAATGGTATTTACTCCCATTTTACAAATGGGGAGTTAGAAATTTAAGGCTTTTGGGTGTCTTTCCCAAGATTGTAAAACAGTTAATATGAACTTCAAGAAGCCTGAACATTTCATTTTTATTATTTTTTTACAAGTCAGGTTTCTGAGAAAATGCTTCCTTTGTATAGACTATTATTGGAGCAGTATTATGAAGTGGATGTACACCCCTACGACTTCTGCTCCTATGTAACTTCATGGGTTGACTCCTGGATCCTGTCTGCCCATTTGGCTTGTTGATAGGAGGAGTGGGTGGTGATTTTAAGGAAGAAGACTCCAAGACCCTCTTGATAAATGAATTGGGGCCCATTTTATGGCTTTCCTAATTAAAGAGATCTTCTACGGTTGAATGGCAGGTTCTCAAACTCCAGTGCCTTTGCATAGGGTGCTGGAGGAACAAAAAACAAAACAAAACAAAACCGGAAACTGCCTTTTAAAGCCCGTTTCAAAGAATGCTCAAGCCCTCCTGAGCTGAGACTTAAAAAAAAAAAATCTCAGTGGAATATTTTTATAACTCAAGTTTTGGAGGCAATGGCTGATGCCTGTCTTCTGGTCGAATGTTATGTTGGGCTTTGTTGGGGGCGACATGGTTTGACTACTCTATATCTTAATTTTTATGATAATAAGGTTTGCTAAACTTTCTCCTGCCACTCATATAGATTTCTCACTATGGAACACATACTTGCAGTTGAAATGATTCTTCTCCATTTCCACCCTCCATGGTTGGGGGGGTGGGGGAGCTGTTCTTTTATCTTAGAAAAAAATGCATACACGGAAATTATATTTGAGAGCATTTTTCTCCTTTTCTTATGAGTTTAATTGAACAAACAATTGTTGCACATTTCTCTTGTGCAAAGGAGTAGGCTAAAGATTCAGAGATAAGAGGTAAGGGGTACAAGGATGAACAAGACATGGTCTGTCCTCCAGGAGACACAAAAATGAGATAAGCAAGATTCTAAAAGGTGCCCCCACACAAGTATAAACAGTAGCTTGTATCGTGGATGCCCTGAAATTTCCCTTTGTGTTCTGTGATTTCCCTTTTATTTCTGTTTTTTTAAGCCTCTCTTGAACTAGTTGACAAAAAGTGTGCCATGTTTTCTGCTGTATCTTAGGATGATTTGCCTAATAATAGTGATGAGAGATACTTGTCAGTTTAGCTGCTTTACAAATGTTTCAGTAAGAGAGAACCTATAGAATTTCATCATTTTTGCTTTTATAAAAGAAGTTTTGATTTTAATATCTGTGTATTAGGTACCTTTTTTCCTCTCCTGATTTCATTGCACTCAAGCACATTTTAATGAATGCCTTAGAAATGCTGAATCACTGTGCCATTCTCATGGATCCTTAGATTGGGGGTAGAGGTGGAGAGGGGAGTTCACAGATATAGGTTGCAAGGCAGGGCTTTGTATTTATTTCATAAATATTCAGTGTTGATCAGTCTTTATTACTTTACAACTGTGGGAGTGAAAATGTTATTAACTCTTTCAAAATTTGTGAGCCTAAAAACCAATTGTGCAGAGCACCTCTGTAATACCAGTGTTTCTGAAAACCGGAAAGTTCTCTTTGTCAGAGATTGTCTAGAAACCTTTTTGTCTCCATGTAGGGTGATGTATAACTTATTGTCCAAACTGCCATTTTTGAGAGTGACAGTGAGCATGCTTAATAATCATGCTAGGATAATAGGCATAAACCAAGATTCTGGTCCAGAGCAGATGGGGCATATGGTCACCTCAGATCTAAATGGTTATGTTCCTTGAGTTTTGGTGCTTACTCCAATTCAAGTTTCTTCGTAGACAGTTTTATTTTCTGATGAATTATTGTAAATTTTTTCTTACTTGCTAGGAAGTCAATTTACTATCTTGTTGACGTATCAGGACATGAAATGGAAAAATTTAGTTTTGCTTTGTTACCAAGACTTGTCTTTTATATGTGTAGAGATTTTTACAAGCAAAAAGGGTAATTTATGATTACTGAACATAAGCATTTTTGAACCACTAATGCAATATATTAATGAAACGGGCCATACATTTAAAAAGAGGGAGAAACAATTTAGATTTATTCATTTATTCATTTGCTCATTCATTCATCCATTCTGAGATAATCCTATGAGGTCTGTTTCTAAGAAAGTTAATGAACCTGTAGGGGAGGAAAAATCATTTTCCCTCTACCCTTCTAAATTCTTGGCTGAACCAGACCCTGCAATAAAAGACAGATTAAGCCCGTACTGAATGGAGCACTGGGTGTTACACGCAAACAATGAATCATGGAACACTACATCAAAAACTAATGATGTAATGTATGGTGATTAATATAACAAAATAAAAAAATAAAAGACAGATTAACAGGAGGAAAACAAACAGAAGTTTTATAACATGTATATCTCCTGTGTACATGGGAAAGACCCAGGAAAACTGAGTATCTCTCCAGAATGGCCCAAGTCACTATTTTAGATAACATCTCCAGCTAAAGACAAAAGAAGATGTTGGGGTGAGAGGTGGGGACAGAGTTGTGGGAGACTGTCAGGGAAAGCACAGTAAACAGTGGTAAAGTAAGTCTGCCTTCTCCACTGATGAGAGTTCTTAGAGATTTAGAATCATTGTCTTCTTGATACAGAGAGAGAGAGAGACTCTTACAAATGGAGATTGCCTATAAAATGTAAATGACTCTTACAGAAGGACTTCAACTCCCATTTTCAGAACTTCTCCTGTGTCTGCTGTTTCTTAGAAATAATCAGCCTAAAGTAATCCCTATGCCAAAGAAGCATATTTTAGGATGGTATATTCTCTCCCTCTTAAACCTTTTCCTGAAACTTTCCTTTAGTCAAAGATTACTTGCTTTGCATTCTACTGCCTTAGGATTCTTTTCTCTTCCTATTGGGAAGGGATGGAAGAGGTACACTGTGCATAGCACAGGGTCTAGGAAAGACGAAAGTCATCTCCTTTGACTTTGGTTGGCCTGCACACAGACCTACCCTACTGTGGTGGGGAGCTAGAGCTGGTGTATGAATATGCAGATTATGACCTGCGGAATGAGAGGGCACAAGCAACCCCCATAGGGATTGGCAAGTAGCTCCCATAGCACCTGAGTGGTCCTCTATCCCAGGTCATCGATGAGCAGGAGATAGAGAGCAAAGTAGCAAGCACCTACTAGTTATGAAGTGGTTGAGGCCAAGGTTACTAATTTTTCGAGGACTTACTTCCTAGGTGGCTATTTTAAAGATATTTATTTATTTATTTAAAGATATTTATTTATTTTAGAGAGACAAAGCGAGTGAGTGTGGGGGGCAGAGGGAGAGGGAGAGAGAATCTCAAGCAGACTCCCTGTTGAGCATGGGGAGCCGACATGGAGCTCGATCTCATGACCCTGAGATCATGACCTGAGCCGAAACCAAGAGTTAGATGCCCAACCGACTGAGCCACTGAGGCGCCCCTAACGACTTTTATTTTTAAGTAATCTCTACACCCAATGTGGGGCTCGAACTCATAACCCCAAGATCAAGAGTCATATGCTCCACCGACTGAGCCAGCCAGGCGCCTCCTAAGTGGTTATTTTAAAAGGTGCTCTGGGAAAAGCTAAGCAGGAACTTAGCGTGGGAATCCTAAACTCAAGGTCTTATCTAATGCTCAGACTCTGGGTGTGAGTAGGCTTACCATGCTGTAAAATGCCTAAGCAGCAACTCAGAAACAACAAAAAAAGTTGTTTTTCTCATCACAATTGACCGTGTGATGCTTAGGTATTAATCTTTAGGGAAAATTCTATGCACCGTCAAGATGGTGGATAGTAAAAACCACTGTCAGAGTTTTGGTCACCCAGCACATGAAACATCTGAGCAAAGCAAAAATGCCAATCAGCAGTATCAGTAGACAAGTGAAAGTTTGAAATCCTGTCCATAACCATTGCCTTCTTTTGTTGAGATCTGGCCAAGAAAATAAAGCCCTTGGGTAAGGTTAAGGTAGTTGTTTGGTTACAAACTTGGGTGAGGTTCTGAAACACGTGTACCTGTTGGGCCGCCTTTCATAAGTTTCTCTGAATTTGTCCAGAATTATTAATTCACACACAGCAGTTGGTTTCCTTTATAGTGCATACACCTTCCTCGGCCAATAAGTAATCTGAAGCTAAATAGTTATCCAAACCATCTCTGCTCAGAATCATGTTGTCATTGCATTAAGATTAGGCTTTGGTGTAGCAGCCCAATGTATTCAGCCAAGGTGGCTGACAGGCTGGTGTTGGCCTTAATCATTTGCTTTTAGGTGCCTAATGCGGCAGCACCTTGCCCAGTCCCTGTGAGGCAGAGTACCAGGCCCGCACCCAACATAATGGGGGTGAATGCTGCACACTTTTGATGTCAGGGAGGCAGAAGGACAGATTGAGGGTTCCATCCAGTGGTTTGAAAGGATAGTTCCAGGGAGACTAAAGTGCACTGATACAGACAGGATTTCCCAGGGCCAGCGGGGATGCAAATGCGTTGGAGGTTGAGGGAAGGAGATGTGCACACATGGAGAACCACATATGTGTGAGATGCCTCAGGGCACTGGACCCACAGTGGACATCAAGTGCTTGATCAAGGTACCTGAAATAAGTTGAGGTTTCCCCTGAATGTCTGGGCCTTGAGGCCCAAGACCCTGGGGATTGTGCTCCTGGGGACACAGTCTAGTTCGTATTCATCCAAGTGGCATTCGTTCCTGGGGAGATAGGGAGGATTGGGAAGGGCGTGTGCGGGCTCCTGCCAGGTGCTACATACTGTCTTGGAAAGTATCCTGCGTGGGAGCAGTTGAGCACTGCAGAGAGCTGCTGGCTGCAGGGACTGGTAAAGTGCCTTCTGTTGGCCAAATGAGGGCCGAGTCAATAAATCAGCTGGGTAGACCACTAATGGGAAATAGCCTTGGTGGAGTCCAGTGACACACCCAGCAGTTACAGCAGCCCCCAAAAATGAGCTTTGA
Source organism: Neomonachus schauinslandi (assembly GCF_002201575.2). Lineage (NCBI taxonomy): Eukaryota > Metazoa > Chordata > Mammalia > Carnivora > Phocidae > Neomonachus > Neomonachus schauinslandi. The sequence continues at coordinate 163,932,158 of NC_058405.1, forward strand.
TTTCTGTCCGTTGTATAAAAATATTAAGACTATTGGAAGGCTTGAACGGGAGCTCTGAGTGGTGGCCGTGGGGAAGGGTCCCCTGTAGAGAGGTACCCTGTAACTGTGGTCCTTCTAGAAGGTGTAGAGGGGGCTGCTGTGGTGGTGGCAGGATCTTCAGCCAGGAAGGGGTCCTCTCAATGGAAATTAAATTCATGGACTCCCGGTAGGATGGATAGTGTGGGTCAATCTAATGGGTGTGGTGAGGGCAAGCATCTGAGTGAAGGGTTTAAAGGGGCCTCCAGAAGGTTGTGAAATGGTCATATACCTTGGCTTTCCAAAGCTCACAGGCACAGCGGAGAGCACCTTGACAGCCAGAATACCACCTCACACCTGAGAAGCAAGCATAGCGACCAGCAAGGGGCTCTGGGGTAAACACACAGTTAAGTGCAAAACGTCACTCAAGGGGGTCATCAGCAGGGAATTCAGATAAATAGGCATCCGGTTCAGCAACCAAGTCCTGGGGAGTGCTCGCCCTCATCAGCTGCTGTGTCTTCCTGGGTGTCATCTTTGCTATACTGGAAGGTTGCAGAGGCAGTGTTTGGGATGAGGTTGTAGGCTTGGGTATTGTCATGTCCAAGGTGTCACAGGTGGAGGGAGCCATCCCAGAGAGGGGTGGCTCTCTCAGGTGGTTACCCAGGAAGGGAACTGAAGGGTCAAGGGACCTTAATAAGGTTGCATAGATTTGGGGTGCCCAGATTAAGGTCTGCTTGAACTGTTGGGAGCATTTTCAGTAAATTTTGGGGGTCCTTGGGATGCACCTTGTAAATAATTAGGCAATACTATTCTCCAAGGAGGTCTCCATTCACAAATAGTAAGGGATGAAGGGGCGCCTGGGTGGTGCAGTCAGTTAAGCGTCTGACTCTTGGTTTTGGCTCAGGTTGTGATCTAAGTATGTGAGATCAAGCCCCACGTTGGGCTCTGCACTCAGCATGGAGTCTGCTTTTCTCTTTCTCTTTCCTTCTCCCTCTACCCCTCCTGCTCATGCATGCCCCCCCCCAATAGATAAATAAATAAATAAATAAATCTTTTAAAAAAAATAGTAAGGGTTGGAAGCACCTGTGTAGCTTGGTTTAAAGAAAATTTAGTCATATGCTCCTGACAATTTAACGTTTGGCTCTATATTACCAGAGATGGGTCTGAACTGCATAAGCTGATCAGCCAATTAGGTTTGAAATCAGGTCCATGTAATGATCAGTGCCCAGAGGTCAGGATGAACATGGTGGCCTTTAAGCTAGCATCCATACTTGGAGACTTTTGGGTACAGCCCCTCTAAGGGCTGACTTCCAACTCTTGCTGTCCCCCCACACTGGGGTGCAATTGTGGGCGAGTGCTGTATAGTCCAGCAACTTTCTAGCATTGCTTCTCTGGGTGGAAGAGAAGCCCCATGACCCAGATGGCACACAAGGCACAGAGTAAGGCCAGCAGCAGTGAGCATCTGTATTTTATCGTTGTGCACCTGCCCACTGACTGCCCCATAGTGAAGATTTATTGTGGGTCAACAGTTCATGGGTAGCCTCCTCCAAAGTGGGGTAGGGCCAAGTGGTGTAATTATATCACCATGCTGTCATCTTCTGATGCTGCTGGTGTCAACCAGATTGAGTGCCTCTTCCCCTTTTAGAGCTCTACACCATCCCTTCTGTGGGTCCCAGTGCAATTATTTCCACCTCCTTTGGGGAGCTATGGTTAGGAGAAATGAGCCATCCACTAAAGCCACTATTACACTGGACTTTCAGGTGGAATTTGCATATCAAGCTGGTAAGTGTGCTCCAGGAGTAGCACAGTGGGTCTGTGTTTTTCTAATGGGCCAGGACTAACTATGACTAGGGGGTCATAGCTAACCACTTGTCCCTGATTTGGTCACCAATGAGTATTAGAAGGTGAGATGATCAACATTTTAAATCTGTAAAGGGACTCAAAACAGTTGGGGAATATGTAGATAATATTGTCCTGTAAGATGAAGGCATCAGATTCCCCCATGATCACAATCACAGGCAGCATGGCCCGGGGAGCCCAGTTGGTGTGAGGATCATGCTGGCCATGTGGCCTAGAGTCTAAAGTGGTAAGTGCCCCTGGCAACTGGAAAGTCCATTTAAAAGGAGTCCAATTACCGCCCTGTAACTTAAGGAGCAACTTGAGAGATGAAAGTACCGCTGGATGCCCTGTAGGAGAGCCCAGTACTAGCCCAGCACTGTTACATGGGTAGTAAAATGAGATCCTTGATCTGAGTCAATGGTGTCTGCAGGGCCAGAATGGGGATAGGATGTACTTAGAAAAGAAAGAGATTATCTGCTCTGTAGAGGTGTTCCTGGTGGGTGTAGCAAGCAATAGGCCTCTAAAGGGATCCACACATGCAATTGTGAAGTGGATAGTGCCCACTGACAGAGGAAGTGGCCCTATGAAATCCACCTGTCAGAGGCTAAAAGGGCAGTCCTCTCATAGAACCGAAGCATGACAGGACAGCGTGCAGTGTTTGGGAGCATGATTTGCAGTTTAGAACAAGCAGAATGCCCTGTGGTGGGTCCAGGTCACTGTGGCAGCAGCTCCCCCATGACTTGAAGAGATATGGGACAGTTTGGCCAGGGAATAAGGAGCATGGAAGTGGTGACTAAGAAAGGTCAGAATGGTGGAGCCCAGGATTGATTGATGCATATGTGCAGGGGGCTGGAGGAAGGCTGTGCTTTGCTGGTGGTGGTGGGTGGAGTGGCAGAGGGTTTGGTCAAGAATTGGTGGCCGAGAGCCCCAACTGGTGGTGACTTGGATATGCACCAGGGCTGTCACTTTCGGGTAAAGACAGTCTCTGGAGTGGTAGCCTTTGAATGTGCTGAAAGGTGGGTAACCTTAACTGTGACTAGTGCCTGGCCAGTGTCTCTTCAAATTGGGGCAGCCCAAATGGGATGGTCTTGAATGGGAAAATTGTTCTGCTGCCATTGGCTTGACCAATACTTTATCCTGTTAGCAACCTCCCACGAATCAGTAAAAATATGGACAAGAGGCTTGTCATGGGCAGTGGTGCTCGGCACAGCCATTTTATTGCTACGAGCTCAGAGAGCTGAGCTGACCCGACTGGCCATCTTTGATAAGCATGGTGCCACTGGCAGGATGGTGTGCTGCTGCTCTCCAATGGGCTCCACTGGGTATGGTGATGGTGCTGCCATCGGGGAAATACGCAGTCCCCCTTCTCGTTCCATCAGCTCTTCCAGGGGCTACCAGAGACTCAAGCACTGAAGACACTGTCCATCAGTTCTTCAAGGTCTGTGGGCAGGGGAGTGAGGAGCGGGGAAGCCATATACTCTTGCAGTTTGGAAAGACCCATCACATCAGGTTTAGCCTGTTCCTGAAGGTACCATTACCATTTTAGCAGAGAGGCATTTGTAGCTGTGTGAGCCACCATTGGGAGGCGTCCCTTGTCCATGGCGTAATGGTAAGGTGGGTACACAGGAGAATGGGCTCCATTACCACAAAGGCCTCTGTTTCTAACAAAGGCAATAAGCAAACAGAATTGATGTTCTAAGGGGGTGTAGTGCGTGGCTGTGGAGAGCAGCTGTATGGCGCAGAAGCCTGTAAGGCAGCCAGGAGGAGCCATGTTTAGTCCATAGGTAGACTCTAAGATGTATAGTGCATGGTGGCCAGTGCCCCAACCCAGAGGGAGGAGCCGTGGGGATCTGGGCGTCAACTGATGAATTGATCTTTGTGTCAGTTGTAAGGCTGTTGTTGAGCTTCTCCCCAAGAAATGTGGGGGATTTGCATGTGATTACATAAATGGGTTTAAGAATGCTGGGTAAGATCAGCAGCACATTTCTTGCCAACAATCATTAAATGTCCAAGAAGACATTCATCATCATCTTCTGCTACAGAAATCTGGGCCTGAAGAAGGGTTATCGAATGGTGGTGAATGAAGGTTCAGATGGGGGACAGTCTGTCTATCCTGTTCATCTCCATGTTCTTGGAGGTTGGCAGATGAATTGGCCTCCTGGTTAAGCATGTTTTTGGGATAATTTTCCCTTCTCTAGGCAATGGTCAATATTTCCCAGTTCCAGTGTGTTAAACAGTATACTTACTTTTGTCTATGTATTGAGAGGTTGAGGAAATAATTTTTAAAACCCATACATAATAAAAGACAATGTTGCATAATTTACAAAAAAAAAAAAAGAATGATGGGTAAGTATGGTATGTGTTGTCTCTAAAATATGATAAAATGTGTTGAGCTTGTCATAGTGTGGTGGGGGGCTGAATAGTTACCAACGGGGATGTTTAACCATAAGTGGAATTTTCCAGCCTTTAGAGGACCAATTAGTACTCCGAAATTAAACAGTTGTGGCTGGCTCTTGAATCTTATGTGGGGCAGTAGCCCATCCTATGTTGTAGGTGGGTCACCAGGTGTGTTGGGGCCTCTCACACCCCATCCTCTGAGGGGCCCTACATTAGGAGGTCATCAGTCCAGCACCACATGGTGCAAGTAGACCACTGTAAGGGTATCCAGGTTTTGCTGGCAAAGACTGTGGACAATAGCTGGCTGTTAAGAAAGCCCATAGGCAGCCAGGTGAAGGTATATTGGGTACCTTCAAAAGTGAAGGTGAACTGCCATTGGGATTCCTCAGTGACTGATACTGAATAGAACATATTAGCTAGATCCATCATGGCAAAGCAGTCTCTTGGAGCCCTCTGAATGTCCTTGCTTAACTGGAAAATGTTGGGAATGGGAGCCTGAGCTCTCATAATAGAGGGTACCTGAGCACTTAAATTTCGGTAGTCAACTGTAGGGTGCTACTCATTAGTAGTGGGCTTTAATATCAGCCAAATGGGAGAATTGAAAGGAGAAATGGTGTGTTTAATGAGTTCCTTAAATACATTTTGCATTATAGACTGCAGTCCCTCAGTCCTTTGTCACAAGGGATAATTGGGTGGTGTTTACCATCTTAATTGGAAGCTGGCAGTCATATGGGCTCCCAGTGTACCGCTCCCACAAGAAAGGTCAGGAATTTGGGTTTGTTCCAGATGGCACAATGCCATGTCAAGGCAACCATACCTGTAACGGGAGAGGGTAGGGCCAAAGGGGCCTTCAGTGCTAAAAGATTTTTCATAAAGATTAAGTCATTAGGGACCCCAGATCTCCAGAGTTGCCAATACAGTGAGACCTCTTGGTGGTCTCGAGAGGAAGGGAGCTGGGTCAAGGCACCACCTGTCAGTAGGGACTGAAGAGGGGCCTAGAAATTCCCAGATTCCCTAGGGCCCCTCCATTGGGTTCCTGGCTGAGGGGGCAGTGGGTTCCATTTGCCTTTACCAGCAAACAAGATTTGGGCTTCAGGCGCACTTGTTTTCATGTCTAGCTACAACACTGATGCAGTCTAAAGCCTGTTGTCCTGTGTCTAACATTTTTATGAGTTGTAACAGCATGGCCTTATAATTAAGGGGAGTGCCCTTCAAGAAGAACTTAGATTCAGGCTCCAAGGGCATCTCCTCTGGGTTGGAAATGGTCAGGGGCTTTGTGGGAGCATGATGCTCAGCAAAATGATATACCCATCGAACTATCCCAATTTTACGTAAGAGGAGGTACACTTTATCTCGAGTTGTCCACTCACAGTGAGCCCAAACTCACTCAGTAATAATGTGACAGACTGATGGGCCTAGTACCAAGCCATAAACATCCAAGTCAGGAGAGGCAGAGTGTCATCCTCCTTATCCCTGTGGGCTCTAGAGGTGTGGGGTGGTCTCTTCTTCAGAGTCCATCCCCTTTTGTATTTCTTTTGTGTCTCCTTTCCTGATGGCTTGATATATTTGGGAGTGCCCTTGTTGTGGTGACAAATCTGGGGGCTCCTTTAAGGTGTCTCTAATAAAATGGGCCCTTAATTCCATGGGATTTTGAAACAAATTATTAATTTTGGGGTCTTTGAGCAGTCTAGCCAGCTTGTGCATCTCAACTGCTGTAAGCAGAAGCTGAAGCCAGTTCTGGACTCATGAGAGCCAATCAGTGCCCTTCTTCCCCTCCCTTTGGACATATTTTTCTAGAAAATGTTGCATTTGTATCGTGGTATAGTTAGGTGTCTCTGTTTTTCGTTCATGCTGGTTGTCATTGGATGTTTTGGTATGATGGGTAGTGACAGGGGACACCTGGGACAGAGGTTGTCTCTTCCCTTGCTCATGGGCTGCTGCCTCCTTTTCTAGGGCGTCCCAGTCAACTTCCAAGGGGCTGGGGTTCTCCCCCACTAGTGTAATACTAGCCAGCATATTTGGGAAAGCCCCCAAGCCCCAAGAACGTGGCACTAGTGATTAGGCATGTAGGTATGCCACTGTGCTAAGTAAAGCCTAAGCCATTCAAGCAGGGGTCTTACAAGTATCTGATAGTTTTTAGACCTCCTCTGGGAACTTAGGAAGAGCTGGTACCAGGTGTTTGGGGGCCCTGCTTTTATAAAGAATTTGTTTTGCCACACCATGGCAGGGGTGGGACTTCTGGTATCCCATGGAGTTGGGGGACAATCTGTGATGGCAGCAAGGAATGCAGCCACATGAAGAAGCTTGCCTCAGCAGTGTTGCCCACCCAGGTGGGTGCCATGATGCCTCTCCCTGGTAGAGTTGTCACGGGATAGGGCTTCCAAGCTCAGCACCTGGTCCTGATCACTGATGCAGTGGGGCCAGCAGCTGGCCTCCCCTTCAGGCACTGACCTAGGGAATCTCTCCTTGGTTCCCAAGACCTGATAGCTGGAGCCCCTGGTTCCTTCCTGAGGGAAAGAGACAGAGCCCTGTCATTCTTAGTTATCTCACCTTGGCTCCGTGCTGGAACTTTTCACATGTAATTATAGCCAATCATCTCCAGACCCAATAACCTGCAGGTCTTGTTTAGAGACTATTGGGCAGCTCGCCCACCTCAGACTGAGTCCTGCTTGTTGGTCCGGGCATTGGAGTCTGACCTTTCATAGCACTGACAGCTTAGGTCGGGGATTCAAGGCAATACCCGGCCAGAGCAATACACAACAGCACAGACCGCTAGCAAGGAGTGCTTCCTTTCCAGAGAGACTGAGCAGTCTGGGAGAGGGAATTAGTCAGCCATTTGCAGCTCAGTGGCATTGGTTTTTTTTTCGGTGGGGCGGGGGGGAGGCGCACACAAATTGCCCACAATCCCATCCTCATTGCCAATTGGAAATCCTACACCCAAGTCCTTACCTAATGTCCGGACTCTGGGTGTGAGCAGGGTTATCACACTGTAAATGCCTGGCAGCAATTGAGAAAAACAGAAGTTGTTTTCTTCATCAGATCTACTCTCTACCACCCCAGATTGAAGAGAGAGAAGAGAGATGTTTAAATGAATTTAGATCATGATGATTATTATTGCATCCTACTCTACATCAGAAGAAGGCTGGTTCCACATTTCCTGACCATCCAGCTGCTCCCTTGTTCTTGGTGTAGGCCAGCCGGAAGAGTTATAGTGTCCTTTCTCAGAATTGATAGAATGGTGATTATAGGGTTATAGGATAATACAAACTTTTATATTGGCCTCAACTTTCTTTCCAGGTTTTCCAGGTGTTCCGAAGCAGTCATTACAGAATTGTAGTGTATAGAATTCAGGCTTGTAATGGTTTTGCTTGTAATGCCTGGTATATGGTAGGCTGTCAGTAAATAGCTGTTGAATGAATTGATGATTGAACACTCATAGGATAGAAAGAGTACAGTGCTTTCTGTGAAATTTTGTGTTATAATCAAATTGACAATTCAAAAGAGCCTCAAGTTACTGTTGAGAGTTTTTGGCACAGTGACAGATCAGTAGGAGAGATAATTTTGATCTTGAGTTTTTAGTGCTGCATAAATCACACTGTATGTTTACATTACCTAAAATAGTGAAAATATCTGTATTGACACATCTTAGATCATCCCTATCACTGTCAACCACTATTAACCATTAATATGGATAATCAAGAGCTTTTTTTTTTTTATTGCCATGGGTTAATTCTCAGTGGTGAAATAAGAGGTGAGTCCACCCATATAGTTTCTGATAAATCAGATTTACATCTGTTGGACATTAGTTCTGCTTGGTTCACTAAATATTTATTGAATGCCTTTTGAATCCGGCGCTGTGCTAAACTCTGGGAAAAGTGGTGAAGAGTATAACAGAGTCCCTACCCTTGCTCATAATTGAATGGGCATCAGAAACAAGGCAATTGGTGGTGTGTGGTTCATGTCAGTGCAGGTGGTGTTGTAAGAACAAAAATCTGTGGGCACCCAAGAAAGTCAAAGAAAATGTCGTGGAGGAAGAAACAATTGAACTGGCCCTAAGGAGCAGTTAGGAGGTAAGTTCTCGGGAGGTGGAGAGAGAGTGGAGGGTGAAGGAGGGGAAGGAGACCTACAGAGTCAGCAGGCAAAGCCTCCGGCCTGCTGAGAGGCAGTAGGGAGTTCGGTGTGGTCAGTGTGAGAAGGGGAAAGCCAAGGATGGGAAATTTAAAAGAATTGGGCATTAGTGTTACATTTGTAGTCAATTAAGAAAAAAAAAAAAACTAGGGGCGCCTGGGTGGCTCAGTCAGTTAAGCATCTGACTCTTGATTTTGGCCCAGGTCAGGATCTCAGGGTTGTGAGATTGAGCCCCACATTGGGCTCTGCACTGAGCATGGAGCCTCCTTAAAGTCTCTCTCTCCCTCTGCCCTGTCCTTCCTGCCCGCCCCCCACATTGTCTCTCAGAAAATTAAAAAAATAAATAAATAAACTAAGTCCTCTAGAAACCCAGTAATGTACATGTTTATAGATGTGGCAGTTGAAATTTATAGTTCATGTCTTCAAAGAGGACAAACAGCTAGCCAGTGGTGGACAGAGCCAGGATTTAAACCCAGGTCTTATCCTTTGCAAAGCCCACTTGGGAGAGAGAATAAGGTCCATGCAAGTGGTGGTGGTGAGTGTGCAAGGCTGTGAAGAGTGTGAAGAGCTAAGGGGTTTGGATATTCTGCATCAGATGGTGAAGCCCCGAGAAGCCAGGAGGTGAGCACATTATTGGTTGAATGTTGACTAAGTGTCAGTTCTGTGGCTCCTCAGGGAACTTACCTTCTCTTCCCTTGTGGGAGGAAACACAGCAAGAACAACACCAGCGACAGTGACACAAAGATGTCAGGCACTGAGAAGTGCTTGAGGATGAAATAACGTATCTGTTAGAAGACAGTGAGTGTGCTGATTCCCTTGAAGAGTGGGAAGATTGGGCCCATTGTCTTGGGTGGGAGTAACCCATCTACCGTCACTCCTCCACTGTTGACTTCAGTCCCCTGCCCCTCCTTTACCGCACACTCAGCTTTCCTTGTTTCTGCTCCTTGCCTGGCCCCTAGAGGTGTTTCTTTGACTCTTCTGTCCTGTGAAGTCTAGACTGTATTTGGTCACTTCACCCTGGACTGATGTGATGGCCACTGGCTCTTCCCAGTCTGAACTGAGCTGTATGTCCCAAGTCTTGCTTTAGTGTGTGTTTCTGGGGAGGCTTCCTGCTCTTTCTGCGCAGGGCTTGACCCATTCCTGCCAACTCTGTAACTACTAGTGTCATCCCGTCTTCACTTGTTCTCAGGTTTTGGTAACAGATTGGGCCACCGTCCTTCTCTCTGGAGCCAGGCAAAAAATAATCCAGAACCATGTAATTGCCCGATGCAGTTGCCCAGGCGTGGTGGCATCACCCAATCTGAGAGTCCGGTCAGGCAAGAAGAGAGCTATCCGTGTGCCTTCCTCATTTTCCTCCGTGGTACGGCTGTTTTTCTAGCCATCTGACAGTGAACCTGGGGAGTCATCTTTGACTCTTTTCTCTCCTTCATCTTCTGTCTATAAATAGTCACTTATTAAGTCTTGATGTTTCTCCCTTGAATACATTCCTCCTCCTCTCTCTCTATTTTGTTCTTGTCATTACCTCTTGTCTCTCTCTGTCAGTCCATCAGTCCCACTGCTGACAGATGAATCTCGGAACACTGACTTCATCCCGTGACTCCCTTTATCCACATGCAACAAGCATGATTTTAGCTCGGTGAATTTTACTTGTGCAGCGAAGGAGAAAACGTGAAGCATTCTGGAAAAGAGCTACCCTTCTGCATACTGTATACACATTGCTGTTCTGCAATCCTTTGGCATTTTTCCAGGCCTGTTTACATAAAGGTCAGCCCATGGCAGGAGGTAGTTTTGTCTGGATTGTTCTGCTTATATCTGTCCAAATTCCAGGGCTAGTTAGGGAAAATCCTTGTGATCAGTGGCAACAACTGAATCTGTCAGTAATGTGTTCTCAGGTGTTTGTTTTAGTTTCAAATACTGTTAAATTCCTGCTTTAGAAGATCCTGTCTTCTCCATCTTTAAGATCTGAGTAATGAATTGTTCCTAGAGTGTAAGTTTTTCTGAATAAAAATATTTTATTCCTCTCCAAAATGTACATAGTCATAAGGCTTTATTCACACAAAGTATTCAATTCACAAGTGACGTGGGTACCCTTTAACCTTATGAAAGACTCATTCATTCACATAATTCATTCATTCAAAATCCATTCAGGATCTGAATTTTGTAGTTCTACAAAGGAGACTTTGTGTTTAGAATTTATATAAATATGGTACAATTTTAATCAAAGCTAATGCTAGGGATTCTATTATAAAAAGGATAGATCCAGTTACCATATTTTACTCAAAATAATGAGAAGCTAAGAACAATCATGTTCACTCATAGCAAATTAGGGTAGTTTTTGCTTTTTATAGAGTAACATGAAAGGTGCATTCTCCATCACGGGACACCCATTCTGGTACAGAGCCAAACCTGTGAATTGGCTTGATGCACCAAATAAGGTGTTGTTGTTTGTTTTGTTTTGTTTTGTTTTTTAATAGGTGCTTCCTCTGGCTAAAGAGTAGACAGAGGCTACTTTCCCCATCTGGAACATTACAAATTAATGAATTCAAGGTCTACTTTCAATTCTATTGTGAAAGATATTTATTTGTTAACAAGATCTAACAACCCTAAATGTTCTCTATTTAAAAATGAAAAGGATGGAAATTCACATTAAGTCTCCTCTACTGATAGACACTAATTATAGAGAGTTAAGTTCAAAGAAACCAATGAACAGAAGTATAAATAGGACCCTATAACTAATGACTATATTGTTCTTTTAAAATTTTTATTTATTTTTTTAGAGAGAGGGAGAGAGAGCACATGCACACGGTGGAGGGGAGGGGCAGAGGGAGAGGGAGAGAGAGAATCAAGCTTAAGAAAGCAGGCTCCACGGCCAGTGTGGAGCCCCACATGAGGCTCAATCTCACAACCCTGTGATCATGACCTGAGCCAAAATCAATGGTCAGATATGCTTGACCAACTGAGCTACCCAGATGCCCTCTATTGCTCTTTAATTTTGATCTATTATTATATAGTTGAGGACATTCCCTTCTTTCTTATCTACACGCTGTGTCCACCTGAGGGAGTCATCCCAGCCCATTTTTAACCCTTGGTAGGTAGTGAGAACAGCATAATCACATGCTCTTGGATCACTTCCTTTTGCCCTCAGTGGGGCTAAAGATTAATTTTAGAAGTTAAATCTAAGTGCACCTAGAGGCGTTTCATAAAAAAATATTCCAGGGCCATGAATAAATTGATTTTTGAGTCTTGCAGATGGGCTCCATTAATAATATAAATCAATCAACACTTAGGGGAGTCCCTCATCTTCTGTGTGTCTTCTTGCTCTTTACTGTTTCAGCTAAGTAGAATGCATTAAATCAACTTGCAACTCATTCTGCAATACACTGGTAATAGCAGAGATAATATATTACCTTTGTAGTGAATCCAAACAGTTTTATCAAGGCATTTTCATATCTATTGTCTCACACGGTCCTCACAGCAACAAAACAGGTTATATTATTAGTGATTATTATTTCTGTGTTCTAGATGAGAAAACCAAGTCCAGAGAGGTCAGGTCAGTTGCTCCGGGTCTTGGGAATTGTTGGCATGACCAGAAAGGCCTGAACTTCCAGTCTCTTCTTTTATCACACCATATTTGTGGGTTGAATAGGGAAGTTTCTGTCCCTTTTAGACAACTTTCTTCTCTATGAAAAGGATCTATGAACTAATTACACTATGGTACACAATCACACATACCCTGGCCCTCTTCTGTAACCAGTTGTGTTTTTTTGTCTTTCTGTTCCCTCCTAAATGAGAACTCCAAATAAATAATCTTGTTTAAAATCCTGACATTTTTACAGTATGTTGCTTATCTGCTTACCTTTTCTTGTTACACTTCCTTGACTTTCTTTTTTTCCTCTCTCAGATTTCCTTCCTCCTTGTTAACTGAACCAAGGATGTTCATGTTTGGTGTTCCCAAATTATAAGTTAGACATTTGACCATTCTAGAAAAGCTTTTCTTTTTTGGAAAAATATTCTCCAACATAGGAGTCTGCAGCTTGAAGAAACTTTGAAACAAGTTGAATTTAGTAAGAACTGGTTCATTTACCCTCTATTTTTTACTAACACCCAATTTAAACTTTTTGTCAGCATGTGATAACCAGTGTTCCTGCACAGACATGATGTTATTTCAGTGCAAGGCAGGGAAATTGGTACTTTAATGATACAGTGTAGGCATTCAACATGGGGGGAAGAATTGTTGGGGAGTTAAGGGTCACATCTGCTAATACCAGCTACTCTGAAACTCCAGTTTTTTTATCAATAACATGGAAATAAAGATAGCACTCACCGCAGAGGTTGTGCCTGAATGAAATGGGATGCCCATGTAAAGTGGTTGGGACGGTCCCTGGCATATCGGGAGGACTCAGTAAATGTTACCCATTAATTACTAAGTACAGGCCTAGGGAATCCAAGCTATGAACTGCTCTTTTATGAATAAAGGATTGTTTTATTAAAAAAGAAGATGGGCTTAGAAGTAATTGTGAGGACATTTGTGGGGAGGGGTGACGCTCTGGGTCTCCCTGGTTTTATGGCTGCAGGTGACCTTTACTGAGTCACCTCCAATGAGAGTGGTGTACTTAGGCAGGGGTAAATACTCAAAGATGTGGTGTGGTGTCTTAGGGCTCCAATCCTCTAAGCCAGGTTGAGGCAGTAGTAGGTCAGCATGGTGTTTGTACTCCAGGGGCTAGAGGAGCCTTCCCTAAACCTCTGCCAACAATCAGGGCTCTCCAGGGCAGGCTCACAATCAGGCATTTTGTTGTAAGGTGAACTGTTTTCCTTGTGGAGCTAATTACCAAGGTGGGTATGGTGTGGCGCCAAATACTATAAATAGCATGGATTTGTATGATAATTTCCCTAAGGAATGTCCCAATTAGATAAACATCCACATACTTCTCCTCCTTCTCCTCACTCCCCAAGTCCCCAAACAAAACAGAACCCAAGGAATACTTTAATCTGTGATTGATAGTTTTCTGGCTTTGGAATGAAATGTAATAATTATAAAACCACCTCAAATGGAATAGTATATAGACCTCCCAACCAGAAACATTTAACCCGGTGAAAATATCAGAAATACAATTCTGGTTCTTGTTCTTTCTGATGCTGGGATATTACTAAACATGCTATGACCAGGAAGTAAAATTTTGGGCTTTGCATCTTAACTGCGTTTAACCAAGAAGAGTTCACATACTGATTCCCTTTCTCTTGCAAATTATGGCTAAAAACAGTGAACCATTTTAACCATTTTAGGTGTATATTTCTGTGGCATTAAGCAAGTTCACATTATTGCGCACCAACACCACCATCCCATCTCCAGAATGTTTTCATCTTCTTCAGCTGTAACTCTCCCCATTAAATTCTAATTCCCCACTCCCTCCTTTCCCCAGCCCCTGGCAACTCCCATTCTAATTTTCCTCTCTGTGAATTTGACTATCCCAGGTACCTTACAGAAATAAAATCACACAGTAATTGTCCTTTTTTGGCTTATTTCACTCAACATAATGTCTTCAAGGTTCATCCATGATGTGTACCATATATCAAAATTTCCTTCTGTTTTAAGGCTGAATAATATTCCTTTGTATGTCTTTACCACATTTTGTTTATCCCTTCATCTGTTGATGGATACTTGGAATGTTCCACCTTTTGGCTATTGTGAATGATGCTGCTATGAACGTGGATGTACAAATACCTTTTTGTCTCTGCTTTCAGTTCTTTTGGGTTTACACCCAGAAGTGGAATTGCTGGAGTTTATGGTAATTCTATTTTTAATTTTTTGAGGAATCACCACAACATGTTGCACAGCAGCTGCATTGTTTTACACTCCTACCAGCAATGCACCAGGTTCCAACTTTTTCACATCTGTGTCAACACTTGTTTCCTGTTCATTTTCTTTTTGACATCAGCCATCTTAATCCTAATGGGTGTAAAGGGGTATCTCATAGTGGTTTTTATTTGCATTTTTCTGATGATTAATGATGGGGAGCACTTTTTCATTGGCTTACTGGCTATTTGTATATCTTTGGAGAAATGTCTGTTCAGTCCTTTGCCCATTTCTTAATTGCGTTGTTTGTTTTCTTGTTGATGAGTTGCAGGAGTTCTTTATATATCCTGGATATCAATTTCTTATTGGATATATTTTCTCTTATTCCATGAGTTGAGCTTTCTATTGATAGTGTACTTGAATGTACAAAAGTTTTTAATTTTGATGAAGTTCAAATTATTGTTATTGTCGTTGCCTCTGCTTTCCATGTTATATCCAAGAAATTATTGCAAAATCCAATGTCATTAAGCTTTTCCCCTATATTTTCTTCTCAGAGTTTTATAGCTTTAGCTCTTACATTTAGGCCTTTGATTCGTTTTTAGTTAATTTTTGCATGTGGAGTAGGTTGTGTCTAACTTCATTTTTTTACATGTGGATATCTAGTTTGGCCATCACCATTTGCTGGAAAGACTGTCTTTACCCCATTGAATGGTCTTGGCACCCTTGTTGAAAACCATTTGATCATATGTGTGTGGATTTATTTCTGGGCTCTTTAGTGCATTGGTCTATATGTCTAGCTTTATGTCAGTACCACTCTATTTTGATGACTGTAGCTTGACGAAATCAGGAGGTGTGAGAACTCCTGATTTTTTTTTTTCAAGATTGTTTTGGCCATTCAGGGTCCCCTGAGATTCCATATGAATTTTAGGATGGATTTTTCAACTTCTGCCAAAAAACATCATTGAGATTTTGATAGGGATTGCACTGAATCTGTAGATTGCTTTGGGTCATATTGACATCTTAATAATATTGAGTCTTCCAATCTATGGACCCAGGGTGTTTTTCCATTTATTTGTGTTTTATTTTATTTCTTTCATAGGTGCTTTGTAGTTTTCAGTGTCCAAGTTTTTCACCTCCTTGGTTAAGTTTATTCCTAAGTATTCTTTTTGATGCAATTGTAAATGGAACTCTTTTCTTAATATCCTTGTAGGATTTTGCATTGCTTGTGTATAAAAATGAAGCTAATTTATGTGTGTTGATTTTGCATCCTGCAACTTTGCTGAATTCATTTATTAGTTTTAATAGTTGTGTGTGTGTGTGTGTGCACACGCATGTGTGTGTGTATATGACATCACTAGGGTTTCTCAGAATTCCGAGATTCTGGCATGTTGGAAGATGAGTAAGAATTATCCAACGTGGACTCCTTTATTTGAAAGTGAGAAGAGTAGCTGGCTCCAGAAATAGTTGGTGAGGTGATTCCAGGAGAAAAGAGTTTTTGAAAAATAGTCAGAGAAGGGCCTAAAGAATAATGTTCCAGAGAAATGCTGCTGGTGGGATCATAGTGCCCTCTAATTTATCACCAAGAGGTCCTTGGTGGGAGTTTCACAGTGGGGGAATTCCGAAGAGCAGTCTTAGGAATCAGAGGGAAAGGAATATTACAGTAGGCGAAAAAACAGATGACAAATTTGCATATATAAACATGCACACCCTCACTTGTAAAATTAGTGTAAATATCTGTGAAAAATTAGTACTCTACTCTATTTACATAGTTTAAGAATTCAGAGTTCATAAAAGAATAAAATGGGAGAGTTTTCTCTCTCCCAACACTCCCCAAAGGCTGCTAAATTTTTATTTTTAGTTCTTTTAACGTTGAATAATTTTTTTTAAGATTTTTTATTTATTTGAGAGAGAGAGAATGAGAGACAGAGAGCATGAGAGGGAGGAGGGTCAGAGGGAGAAGCAGACTCCCCGCCGAGCAGGGAGCCCGATGTGGGACTCGATCCCAGGACTCCAGGATCATGACCTGAGCCGAAGGCAGTCGCTTAACCAGCTGAGCCACCCAGGTGCCCTAACGTTGAATAATTTATCTCTGCCCTATTTTTAGACCCATCAACCTAAGATATTATCTTTTCTCTGCTTGCTATGAAATGTGAAGAATATATCACACTATGTTATGCTCCTTCCTTTCTTTCCCTTACCTCTTGATTTTTATTTCTTACATATTTTTAATTTTCTGGTAGTTTTAGCAGGAATTTTATGGCCATGATGGACTTTGAGAGGGAGGGCTTAGGGTTAGAATTAGTGGTAAGTTGCTGTCTTCTACCTCTGGAGAGACCCAGGAAGGTCAGTGGAAGCACATGTGCCCTCCTTCAGTGAGTTGCTGGGAGCTCTTGCTTAGCCTTGGGAGGTTGATGGGGAGGGAGGGAGACAAATTTTGTGGAGGAAAAAATTACGTATTTCCTCTTCCATTATTTTTTAAAGGTAAGAAGGGTCCAGAGGATGAAGGGCCAATTAGGATTTTGTTCTGGTTATAATGGAAGCCGCTGATGAATTTTAAACAAAGAAATAACATTATCTGATTTGTATTTTAAAAAGATTATTCTGGCTGTGTCATTGACAATGGGCCATAGAGGGGCGAGAGTGGCAGCAAGGAGACCAGTTAGGAGATGCTCGCCATTGTCCAGGATAGAGTTTCTGTGGCCAACACTAGGGTGGTCACAGAGGAATTACAGGGAAGTAGTTGGTTTGGGATGTATATTAGAAGTAGAGCTTCCAGGTTGTTGATGATTTGAAGGTGGGTGGACTAGAAAAAGGGAGGAGTTGTGGTAGACAGAATAATGGCCCCTCAAAGATGCCCACATCCTAATCCCCAGAACCAGTGAATGTGTTAACCTCACATGGTCAAAGGTGGCTCTGATCACCAAATTCCAATGTGTGGAGGGGTTCCCCACACCAACAAGTAATTCTCAGGACACCAGCAATTCTGACACTATTTACCTGGAGATAACATCAGGGTAAAGGGTCCGTCCTACAAGGCTGCTCCCGATCCCCCACTTCAGACATCTCTTGCAACCCCAGGTTACCACCTGTGCTTCCGATTATAAAAAAGATGTTCCCACAACTCCCTCTTTGGGTTTGATTAATTTGCTAGAGTGGCTCGTAGAACTTGTAAAAACATTTTACTTACTAGATTGTGGATGTGTTATAAAAGGATATAACTTAATAACAGCCAGATGGAAGTGATGTCTAAGGCAAGGTCTGGGGAAAGAGCTTGGAGCTTCCTGTCCTCTTGGAGTGGGCCACTCTCTCCAAATCTTCATGTGTTCACCAACCTGGAAGCTCTTTGAACTCTCTCCTTTTGGGTTTTTTATTGAGGCTTCATTACATAGGTATGATTGATGAAATCATTAGCTATTAGTGACTGATTCAACCTCCAACCTCTCTGTCCTCCTGAGAGGTCAAGGGGTGGGACCGAAATTTCCAACCCTCTATTCATGGTTGGTTCCCCTGGCAACCAGCCCCCATCCTTAGGTGCTTTCCAAAAGTCACCTCATTAACATAAATCCCTTGTAGTAGAAAGGAGCCTGTCATGAATAACAAGACATCATTGCACCTTTATGGCTCTGAAGTGATTTCAGGGACTGAGGACAAGAGACTAAATATTATGACAAATACTGTTCCTGTTGCTTTTATCTCAGGAAGTTCCAAGGGTTTTTGGTGCTGTGAGCAGGGACCTGTGGATGAAGACCAGATGTATATGAGAAATATCTTTTGGTCATCTAAATGACTAAATATATATATTTCTTCTAAATCACGATATTGTATGTGGGGAAAGAGACTTTGTAGGTGTGATTAAGTTAAGGATCTTGAAACCAGAGAGTGAATATCTGGGTGGGTCACATGTATTCCCAAGGGTCCTAAGAGTCAGAGTCAGAGAAGGAGATGTCATGAGGGAGGCAGAAGTTGGAGCCATGTGAGGAAAGACCCAGGAGCCAAGGAAAACAGGCAACCTCTAGAAGCTGCACAAGGTAAGGAAACAGATTCTCCCCTTGAGCCTCCAAAAGTAACCAGCTCTGCTGCCACCTTAACTTTAGACTCTAGACTTTGATTTTGGACTTTGGACCTCCAGAAGTGTAAGATAATAATTTGTGTTGTTTTAGGTCACAAATTTATGGAAATTTGTTATAGCAGTAATAGGAAATTAATACAGAAATCAAGAATGACTGTAAGGCTTTTTCCTGGGGAGAAATGTTACTATTTCCCAAGAGGGAAAAGGGCTGAGGAGGGAACTTGAAAATGAGGCTAAGAGAAAACTGAGCGTGCTCCCTTCTGGTGGCCTGTTGGTCATCTATGTGGATATGTTGACGAGCAAATTGGCTATGGTCTCAGGGACAGGTTGGGATGAGATGGAAATATGGGAGCCACCAGTATCTAAATGGGATTTAGAGACTTGGGGTTTTATGCCCACAGAGAAAGCGTATTACATTAATCATGGCAAGACAGCTTAGTAACTTCTAAACGGAAGCCACATACTGACTTATTCCCCCCTCATTTCTTGCTGTTTAAATTACAGTTGTTTTCTTTTGAGTCACCACATGACATTTCAAAAGATAATAAGAAGCTGTCACTTTGAGAGGAAAAAAAAAAGCAACATTAAGCATCCTTCTAGAAGATCAAGTTTCTGGACTGTGTAGATAGTTGTGGTATTTCTTCATTATTTTTGGAAGAATACAAGTGAGCTCATTTAACAGATTTAAACCTATAGTTTAATTTGGGGGGATTTCCATGGTATAAATTTTAAGACTTTGCTTCTTGGTTACATAACATTTAACTTTTGAAAGAACCAAATTCCCCTTTTCCCTTGGTATCAGCTCCTTTCTGTTGTTTTGTTTCAAGGGCTTTGGTGACAGCTGAAAATGAACTTTGAAATCAAGGTTAAATTTTGTATAAAGGCAACACATCTGGGAGAATCTACATAAATTCATGTATTTCCTGAAGAGACAGATCAAGGGTTCTCAACCATGGGCGGTTTTGCTCTCCCCAGGGGACATTTGGCAATGTCTGGAGATAGTTTTGGTTGTCATACTGGGGGTGGGATGCTGCTAGCATCTAGTGGGTAGAGGCCAGGGATGTTGATAAACATCTGGCAGTGCACAGATGCATGCAGCCTCAAATGTCAATAGTGCTGAGGTTGAGAAACCATGTTCTAGAACTTTTGTAAACCTATAGGTTAGGAAAATGGGAACAATGTTCTTTCTGTCCTTTAACATAAGCACTGCTTCCTACATAAATCTAGTTGTGCACTGAGACTTTATTTGTGGCTGCCCTGACATAAGTACAACATTCCTGTAGACTCTATAGTTTCTGTTCTATGAGAAACTAGCTAATTTAGTGTTAACTGGCATGGAGAGCTGAAAGAAAAGAGCTTGCTTGAAGTCTTAATTTAAATGCCTTTTTTCTTTCTTGGCTAAGATAGAGCAGTGTTAAATGTTATAGTCTTATATTTATGGAAAGATTTTCATGTTCTATACGAAGTTTTTATTTTGGACTATTTATCAAGTATTCCTAACATCATGCCCTCTCTAGTCATGACTAGTTAGATACTGCCCTGATAGAGTTATTTGCTTATTTTAGGTAAAAAAAAAATTACCTAAAATAACTATGATTGAAATAAAATGAAATTTTAAAAATTGCTTTATCTCTTTCTCGTTCGTTGGAACTATTGGAATAAAAACATTGTGATTTAAAAAAAATACTGAAGAAAAATTTCCTTCCTGTCATTTGCTAACGTAAGTAGCAGCCCAAGGAACAGATGTAGGAATGAAGAGATTTAGACAATGCTCCTGAGTCTTCTCATTTCTAAATTTTGCAATATAGACTTTAATAACAAACTGGTGAGAGGCTTTGAGAAACATACATTATTTAGTAGGGCTTGGGATACACCTTAATTTCTGTGACTTAAGATCTGGCCCCTAAGATGGTAGATACAGTTAACAAATTAAAATCAGTAAATGTATACCTTTAAAAATTTCTAAAATGAGGTATAATAACAATGTATACCTAAAAGCAGTGACACATTTAAGAAATTAAGAGCAGTTAAGATAGAATGACTTCCAGAATATGGAAATCATTTTGTGGGAAATCAAAGATCAGCACAGTGTTGTTTCTTAAGAATACTTAATATATATTTACATACATCCATGCATGCAATCCGTGTGGTTTGTTACGGAACTACCCTCTTCATTTGCTGATCATCCTTTTATAATTTTAGCACATATATTCAAGACATCTAAAAATGATGCTCTTGGACTTGAATTCTTTTGAGGGAGTTTGTGGTGCATAATATACCTCTTGGGTTCCAAAGTGACACTGTTTTTGTTTTTGCTTTTCCTCTATTTTCTTTCCCGTCTTAGCATTGTGGTACAAATTCTGTACCTTCACTTGGGTTTGCCCCTTTGAATCTTTTTTTTTTTAAATTTTATTTATTTATTTATTTTATTTTATTATGTTAATCACCATACATTACATCATTAATTTTTGATGTAGTGTTCCATGATTCATTGTTTGCGTATAACACCCAGTGCTCCATTCAATACGTGCCCTCTTTAATACCCATCACCAGGCTGACCCATCCCCCCACCCATCTCCCCTCTAGAACCCTCAATTTGTTTCTCAGAGTCCATAGTCTCTCATGGTTTGTCTCCCCCTCCGATTTCCCCCCCTTCATTTTTCCCTTCCTACCATCTTTTTTATTTTTTAACATATAATTTGTTTCAGAGGTACAGGTCTGTGATTCAACAGTCTTACACAATTGACAGAGCTCACCATAGCACATACCCTCCCCAATGTCTATCACCCAGCCACCCCATCCCTCCCCCCCCCACTCCAACAACCCTCAGTTTGTTTCCTGAGATTAAGAATTCTTCATATCAGTGAGATCATATGATACATGTCTTTCTCTGATTGACTTACTTCGCTCAGCATAATACCCTCCAGTTCCATCCACTTCGTTGCCAATGGCAAGATTTCATTCCTTTTGATGGCTGCATAATATTCCATTGTATATACCACATCTTCTTTATCCATTCATCTGTTGATGGGCATCTTGGCTCTTTCCATAGTTTGGCTATTGTGGACTTTGCTGCTATAAACATCAGGGTACACGTACTCCTTCGGATCCCTACATTTGTATCTTTGGGGTAAATACCCAGTAGTGCAATTGCTGGGTCGTCTGGTAGCTCTATTTTCAACTTTTTGAGGAACCTCCATACTGTTTTCCAGAGTGGCTGCACCAGCTTGCATTCCCACCAACAGTGTAGGAGGGTTCCCCTTTCTCCGCATCCCCTCCAACATCTGTCATTTCCTGACTTGTTAATTTTAGCCATTCTGACTGGTGTGAGGTGGTATCTCATTGAGGTGTTTTTTTTTTTTTTTTTTAAGATTTTATTTATTTATTTGACAGAGAGAGACACAGCGAGAGAGGGAACACAAGCAGGGCGAGTGGGAGAGGGAGGCGCAGGGAGCCCGATGCGGGGCTCGATCCCAGGACCCTGGGATGGAGCCCGATGCGGGGCTCGATCCCAGGACCCTGGGATGGAGCCCGATGCGGGGCTCGATCCCAGGACCCTGGGATCATGTCCTGAGCCGAAGGCAGACGCTTAATGACTGAGCCACCCAGGTGCCCCTCTCATTGAGATTTTGATTGAAAATGTTAAATGTTATTTTAAAACCCAGCGAGTGGGTTGCTTTGTACTGATTTCTACAGTGCCCCCCTCCCCCCCCGTTATCTTAGTTTTCTCATTTAAGCGCTTGCTATTTCAGACAGTAAGTTATCTGTTGAATTATACACTCCTCACTAGTTTTTTTTACTGGAATATTTTTTATCCCCAATATTCATTCATTTATTCACTCATTCATTCAATGCTTAATCATTCACCTACTCATTTATTACTTCTTAATTCACTTAGTCACTCAAGAAACATTAATTGAAAGATCTATCTTTGTGTCTTGTATCTACCTGCCTACTCCACATCTCCACCTGAGTGTATGTATAGGTGCATATCAAACTTAGTGGTCCCAAACGGAAGTCTTGAATTCTCACTCCCAGCTACTCCTTCTGCAGTGCTCCCCAGGTTGATACATTGCTTGCATCTTCTAGTTTTTCAGGCCAAAAATTCTGAGGTTTTCCTTCTCTCCTCTGTTTCTTATCTCCTCTAACCATATCTAATCTGTAAGCAACTCCTGTTGACTTTGCTTTCACTGCATACCCAGAATCTGACCACTTCCTGTCAATTCCAGTGTTACTCCCAAGCCCAGTCTGTCATCACCTCCTACCTGGATTATTGCAACAGTCTCTTAACTAGACCTTCTGCTTTTTCCTTTGCCGCTCCAACCCTCAGCCAACCCTCAGACTATTGTCAACACAATAGTCTGAGTGGACTTTGAAAAATGGAAAGGAGATCATGTCACTCCTTAGCTTAAAATCCTCAGTGACTTCCTATTTCATTAAGAGTAAAAGGCAAAGTTCATAACAGTGGCCTATAAGGCCCTACACGATTGACACCTTATTGCTTCTCTTATTCATTGCCTGTGATACTCTCCTTAAGTTACTCCACTTGACCTGAATTGGCCTATTCTTCAACATACCAGATATGCTCCGGCCTCAGGGCTTTTGCAACTAGCTGTTCCCTCTGCCTGGAGTTCTTTTCCCCAGCTATCCATGTGGGGCTTGTTCCTTCACCTCCCAAACTTTCTCAGATGTCACCTTTTCAGAATTCTCCTTTGTCCCACTTAATATTGTCACCTCTCCATAATATACAGCTTCTAAATTTTTGCACCTCTTACCTACTTTATTCTTTTTGCCTACTTGGTTAAATTTATTCCTAGATATTTTATTCTTTTTGGTGAAATTGTAAATGGAATTATTTTCTTAACTTCTTTTTCTGCTACTTTTTTATTACTATGTAGAAATGCAGATTTCTGCATATTAATTTTGTATTCTGAAACTTTATTGAATTCATTTGTTACTACTGATAGTTTTTTTTTGTGTTTTTTTTTTGTGTGTGTTTTTGTGTGTGTGTGTGTGTGTGTGTGTGTGTTTTAACAGAATCTTTAGGGTTTCCTATATAGAGTATCATGTCATCTGTAAGTAGTGGCAGTTTTACTTCTTCCTTACCAATTTGGATGCCTTTTATTTCTTTTTCTTGTTTGATTGCTATGGGTAGGACTTCCAGTACTATATTGAATAAAAGTGGTGAAAGTAAACATCTTTGTCTTGCTCTTGATTTTAGAGGAAAAGCTCTCCCATTTTTCACAATTGAGTATGATGTTAGATGTGGGTTTTTCATATATGGTCTTTATTATGTTGAAGTATGTTCCTTCTAGACTTACTTGGTTGAGAGTTTTTATCATGAATGGATGTTCAGTCTTGTCAAATGCTTTCTCTGCATCTGTTGAGGTGATCATATGGTTTTTATCCTTCCTCTTGTTAATGTGATGTATCACATTGATTGATTTGTGGAATATTGAACCATCCTTGCATCTCTGGAATAAATTCCCCCTGATTGTGGTGAATGATCCTTTTAATGTATTGTTGAATTCAGCTTGCTAATATTTTGTTGAGGATTTTTGCATCTGTGTTCATCAGGGATATTGACCTGTAGTTCTCTTTTTTGGTCGTATTTTTGTCTGGTTTTGGCCTCAGGGTAAGTCTGGTTTTGGAATTTGGAATTTGAAAGTTTTCCCTCCCCTTTTATTTTTTGGAATAGTTTGAGAAGAAAAGGCATTAACTCTTTTTTAAATGTTTGGTAGAGTTCATATGTGAATCCATCTGGTCCTGGACTTTTGTTTGTTGGGAATTTTTTGATTACTGATTCAATTTTATTACTAGTAATCACTCTGTTCAAATTTTCTATTTCTTCCTGATTCAGTTTTGGAAGATTGTATATTTCTGGGAATTTACCCATTTCTTCTAGTTTGTCCAATTGGTTGGCATATAATTTTTTATAGTATTCTCTTATAATTCTTTGTATTATTGGATGTCAGTTGTTATTTCTCTTCCTTCATTTCTGATTTTATTTGAGACCTCTCTTATTTTTTCTTGATGAGTCTAGCTGAAGGTTTATCAATTTTGTTTATCTTTTAAACAAAGCACCTCTGGGTTTCATTAATCTTTTCCATTATTTTTTTAGTCTCTATCTTATTTATTTCTGCTCTAATCTTTTTTTTTTTTTTTTAAGTAGGCTCTGTGCCTAATGTGGGGCTTGAACTCACAACCCTGAGATTGAGAGTCACATGCTCTACTGACTGAGACAGGTGCTCCTCTGCTCTAATCTTTATTATTTCCTTCCTTCTACTAACTTTAGGCTTTGTTCTTTTTCTAGTTCCTTTAGGTGTAAGGTTAGATTGTTTATTTGAGATTTTTCTTGTTTCTTGAGGTAGACCTGAATCACTATAAATTTCTCTCTTAGAACTGCTTTTGTTGTGTCCCAAAGATTGGACTGTTGTGTTTTCATTTTCATTTGTCTCCAAGTATTTTTTTATTTTTTATTTGATTTCTTCATTGACCAGTTGTTTTTTAATAGCATCTTGTTTAACCTCCATGTGTTTTTGTTTTTCTAGTTTTTTTCTTATAATTGATTTCGAGTTTTAGACTGTTGTGGTTGGAAAAGATGCTTGATATGATTTCAGTTCTTAAACTTACTGAGATTTGTTTTGTAGCCTAACATGTGATCTATCCTGGAGAATGTTCCATGTGCACTTGAAAAGAATATGTATTCTGCTGTTTTTGGATGGAATGTTCTGTCTGTATTTGTTAAGTCCATCTGGTCTAATGTGTTGTTCAAGCCATTGTTTCCTTGTTGAGCTCTTCTGTCTGGATGATCTATCTATTGATGTAAGTGGGATGTTAAAGTCCCTTACTATTGTTGTATTACTGTCAATTTCTCTCTTTTTATCTGTAGAATTTATCACCTAATTTATCATCATCTAATTTATTTGTTGATTGTATTACTCCCTACTGCCCCCCCAACACACACTAAAATGCAAACTCCAAAAAACCAGGGTTTCTGCTTGAAACATGGTAGACACAATAATTATTTGTTGAATTAGGAGATTATTTCATATATGATGTAGATGCTAATGAGGTAGCATGTGATCTGAGGCAATAGATATATTCGAAAGTACTACTTTTATTTTTATATGTCTTCAAGATTCTGTGTAATTCTGGGTTCTTATTTGGAAGTTAAAATGGAGTTTTAATGAACCTAAAACATTCTGTAGACATGGTGAGATCTATCATTTGCTTACCAAAATGGGCATGATATTCTGCGTTACTGTCAATATTCTAAATGTTATAGCTTTAAAAATTACATGACTATATGCTGAATGGTTGGCATTTTGCAGAATTCTGTGAAAGATGAATGTTAGAGAAAATGAGGTCACATCAATATTAATTTTTCCATCTCTAGCTTTGAGTAAAGTATGTGTAGCACACTTATGCCTGTCTTGAGTAAAATTGTGTTGCATGATAATTGTGAGGCTCTATGTCCAGGAATAGGTCTTAATAGTGTTACTTAGGAAGTCTAATGGCACCTGCATGTTTGTAAAATCAGAAAATCCATTTTTGGGTTGGCCCCTCATTTGAAAGTTACTCTTACCATCCAAAAGGGCAGAATGCACTGCATCCATGGCCATAACTAAGGTCAGAATTCAGAGCAAAGGACAGAACCAGACACTACGGAGAACCAGAAAACACAGAACTCTCTCTAATCCATAAATGTAGATGGAGCTGGGTCCCTGTATACAAAAGGAGGATCAACCCAGTAACACAACTTGTGATGCATATCTTGCAGAGAGTAGTTAAGGAAAACAAAGACCTCTTAGGAATTCCATCGTCACACAGCTGTGTATTTCTGATGAACTTATAAGTGTAGCCTGAGAAATTTCTTCAAATAGAAATAATGGTGTTGGTAGAGAGAGCCCAACACAAATCAGCTCTGAGCAAGAATAGTGGGAGACACACCAATGAGGATCAATAGAATCAAAATATCTCAAGAGACCAGAGATCTGGTCTGGACAGGTCTGTTTAGCTTCCCTTGGTTATACATTTTCAGTAGTTTCTTAGTGAGGAAAACTAGAAATTAATATTTGAATTTATATCATTTGTGATTTGCTGGATATAAATGCTCAAGTGAACTGTGTAATTACTCTATCATAATTTTCTTTTTGTATTTCAGACTCATTCATTATTAACTAATCCTTACGTGGGCATCATAAAGATCCAAGTTAAAGAATTTTCTTTTGCTCTGGATAGATATTTGAGCCCACTAGGCTCTTGTAGCTAGCATGCCAAGGACCAGAGTGGACAGACAAGGAAAATAGGGCTCCTTATGGAGTGCTGCCTTACAGGAGCTTTTTTTCTTTCAGGGTAGTATTAATGTTATATAAGCAAATTTAAAAATCTGTCAGGTAATGAGTCACAGACATTCAGCATGGAGCTTGGTGTTGTTTGTTTTTTAAAACTTATACTCTATTTCTATTCTTTTATTTAAATTATTTAATGTGTGTTCAATAATTCTGGCTAGAAGGACAAAATATGTTCTCACTTTATGACAAACAGTGTTAGCAGAGAGAGAATCACTCCTTGGGGTTGTGCGGTTTGGTGATGTAGGAATTGATGAGAAAAAAAGGTGAATCACACCTCAGCTACTAGATTAATGCATCAAATTAAATGTTACTATTCAGGAAGGCAGCAGCAAGAAACGGTTTCCATGGTAACTGTTGTCATAGTTGTATTTTACTCGTTTTTCAGAAAATATATGAAAGCTAAATAATATAGCTGTAGTGATACTTTTAATGATTTGCCCATTTTCAAATAGCAAGAGCTCTAGAGGCTTATGATTTCATCTCTCTCGAGTTGGCACTGTCAGCTTAATATCCAGTAAACATTAATCATTAGGGATAAATGTATGGGAGACAATTCATAGAAATGTCCAAAGATGCTTTGTCACTGAAGATATATTTTTCCAGAGTTCTTCTGGGTTACTAAATGATCACTAAGGAAGATCTTGGTGTGGCTCTTTGGGACTAAAAAGAGCCCGCTCCCAAATATTATTAGCTTCTCTTCTTTGGCTGGCCAGGAGGAATTTTATTTATTTTTTATTTATATATTTTTTAAAAGATTATTTATTTATTTATTTGACAGAGAGAGACACAGCGAGAGAGGGAACACAAGCAGAGGGAGGGGCAGAGGGAGAAGCAGGCTTCCTGCTAAGCAGGGAGCCGGATGTGGGGCTTGATGCGGGGCTCGATCCCAGGACTCTGGGATCATGACCTGAGCCAAAGGCAGGCGCTTAACGACTGAGCCACCCAGGCGCCCCTCCGGGAAGCTTTTCTCAGCTCTCTGCAGCCTTTAGCGTTCTGGCCCCTTAAATTTAATGCACTTGTTACCCATGCCATACACCTGTTAATATTAGATGGGGCAATTAATCATGCTTAAGTTGTACGTGGCATCTTTACAAATAATATTCATCATTATTGTTATTTAATTGAAGTATTATATTTCTTACTGTTTGTGGTTTCTCATCTCTTTCTCCTTACTACATTATAAACTTTGATATAAATACTAATTCTTCTCTATCTTTACATCGGCCCCATTATCTCATACAAGGTTGGGATTCAATGCAAATTTGTTAATGGGTTAACCAGTAATCTGGTGAATTGGAACATGCTAAAAGGAAACATGATGATATTCTCTCCCACAAGCTACCTATTTAAATGCATCTTGGGAAGAATTTTCAGCAAATTACCTTAATTTGCAAAATTGCCTTCATGTAACATTTGCAGCTGTTCCACATCTCAGGAAAATGATTCATATTATTTTAAAGACATGACAACTTGAACAAAGTCAAAGCATAATGCCTAATGGTAATTAGCAATAAAAAACATAAAATTTGCAAATTTTGCAGAGTATAGATGCTCATTGGGTTTTCTAGAAGGTGGCCAGCTCTACTGAGAGGGAACTTTTAAGGTGGAAGTGACTGATAACCTTTCCAAAACATTAATATAGTTTTCTTCCTCTTTTTTGCCCTTTCTCCTCCTACTTTGCCCCCTTCTTCCTAAATTTTTGAGCTCTTTCCATGTGGCCAAACTTTTCTAGGAATTTTCTGTTACATTATTATATAATTTAATCTTCATCCTCATCCTGTTGGTAAACTATTATTATTTATATTTTAATGACAGAAAACATTGAGGTTTGGAGGAATAAGGACTTCTGCCACGAACTTGGCACTTTTTCTCACTGAACTGAAGCCGACACTTCATCGTTCTTCCTTTGATGTGTGACCTTGAACAAAAAAATCATTTAACTTCTGTGTGTCTTCTAAAAATGTTTTTCTTCTATAAAAGGACAATCAAAACATCTGTCTACTCGGCGCCTGGGTGGCTCAGTTGGTTAAGCAACTGCCTTCGGCTCACGTCATGATCCTGGAGTCCCGGGATCAAGTCCCACTTCAGGCTCCCTGCTCAGCAGGGAGTCTTCTTCTCCCTCTGACCCTCCTCCCTCTCATGCTCTCTCTCATCCTCTCTCTCGCAAATAAATAAAATCTTAAAAAAAAAAAAAATTTCAAAACCTCTGTCTACTAACTTAACTGCACAGGGTGCCATATTATTCTGATTGGTTGAGATAATTAAAACACAAGAAATATAGGGCATTATTTTTTTAGTTATTGAGAGAGAAAGAGCGTGTGCTAGCAGGGGGAGGGAAAGAGGGCTACAGAGAGAGAATCCCAAGCAGGCTCCATGCTCAGCACAGAGCCAGACGTGGGGCTTGATCTCACGATCCCAAGATCATGAACAGAGCCAAAATCAAGAATTGGATGCTCAACTGACTGAGCCACCCAGGCGTCCCTAGGACATTCTTATTTTTATTATATATGAAAGTCTCAATCATATTGGTGATCACCAATGTGCAAACTTAGGATTGGAATCAGGTGTAATTAAAAATGGTCAATTGATATTTCCTTTTGGACTTTCAAACTCCTAAGATACATTTACATATTTGAGTTTTTACATTGTACAGGAAAAAGATCCACAAGCTAGATTTCTGTGTTTCTTTAGCTGGGTGTGGGATAGACCCAGATTAGTTATTTACAGAAAAGCCTGTATGATCTAAAGAAAGGGATGTGTTTTCCTCAAATTTATTCCAGTTTAAACTTGATTATTTCTTATTGGAATTTAATTATTCAGGTCACTGGATTCTGGGTCTCCTATGATGCAGAAAGAGGAGAAAACCACTCTATGTAACCAAGTTGATGCAAGGCTCCATAGTGGAGCTTCTTCCTTCAACAACTCAACCCATTACAACAAAGCGGGGTCCTTCTAGGATATGATTAGCTGTTCTCTTCCTTCTTAGTCAGTGAATTCCCAAATCCACCTTCTCTGAAACACCATAAAATGTCCTGAAACTCAAAAGAAAGTGGTATTTGAGATTCTGTGAACTTTCCCCACTATATTTGAAGAGAAAGGAGTAGAAACTCTTGGAGGGTCTATTGAAAAATCAAGAGTTGGGGGAAAAATCCTAAGCAGAAAGATAAAGGAAGAGGAAAACAGTTCCTGAAAAAGTTATGGTTTATACACACAGATGCCGACACACACTCACTATAAATAAAATATTTTAATGAACATAGAATGAACAATATTATAGATGTGAGGGAAGAAAAATAAGAAAAAAATTACCTACAGTCTCACTAATAATCAGCTATTTAGCTGTTTTACTTTTTCCATGACTCTTTCCAGTTGGAAAAACAGTTTATTAATCTTGGGTTCTAACTCTAATTACAACATTGTGATCTTTCTAGCACCTTCTTTCCTAGAAGCCCACAACCTTCTTCTTTCAAAAGCAGTGCTGGAATGATCTTACCGATGTCTGCTTAGGCCTGCTTCCTTCTCTTCAGGGCTTCTGCAGTCCATTTGTAAAACATTGCTTGTTTTATTGATATGCTACTCCATCTATGTTTTCTCCATTACTTAAATGAGTGTCTCCCTAAATAAACTGAATCTATCTTAAGAGCAGGAAAACTTCTTCCAAATTTTCTTCTGTTTCCCAAACCATGTACCTTATAGAGCATACTAAAGTACATCACTTGCTCAGAGGATGTTGTGATTGATCGCTTTGATACCTTAATTCAAGTTGCTCACTTTCTAACTGAATTATGACATTCAGTTTCATAATATTTTCTGAATTCTGGGAAAGTGTCAACCTTCCACTCCCTATATTTAGTTTCGGTTATGTGTGCACTCTGTAGGACGCAGGGACCTTGCCAAGTAGTAAAGAATACTGATTGAACACTCATTATGTGTGAGACATTTTTGCATGAAAACATATGTACTCCGGAAATGCCTGATTTCTATTTCTATAAGTAGAGAGAGTCATCCTTTTCTCTTGTCTTCATGTCCATATTAATGTCAACTGTTCTAGAATATAAGTTCAAGAAAATGTAACGGTGTGTCTTCAGCTTATGTAATGTACACGATTGCTCAATATTATAACATTGCTTGATGATAAGCTGCTAAGCTAGTCTTCACTGGGGAACCTGACAGTCTTCTAAAGTTATTTAACATGATACCATTAGGTACCATCTCCTAAAAGGAAAAAAAAAAAACAAAACTAGAAAAACAAAAACACATTGTTAAATGTGTAAATTGCTCTTCAGTGAAGGAGGTTTGTGTGTATAATTGAGTTTAGTTGTTTTTGTTTATATAGCTCCTGTAATTTCCCTGTGCCAGATTCTGAGTCAAAAGAAAAATATCAAGGTGCTTAGGCAACAGCTGTTCTCAGCCCTTTAGGGTGGTAATTCTGAGCCCAGGGCTGTGCTTATTCTTGTCGTGAAATGATGCTCTTTGACTGTAAAACCCAGCATTCTTCCCCCAGAGCTATTACAGTGACTGTCCTTGTAAAATCAAGTGTTAGTCATCAAGTCTATTTAACAGATATCCCAAAGGAGAAAATAACCCATTATGATCTTATGTGTGGTTCATGAACTTTTCTCTGAGGTATTCCTAGGATCCAATTATGTATTACTAAACACATTTCTAAACCTCATTGGACGGTTCCTTCTTTGTAAAAGAAGAGCAATACTTGAAGTAATCTTTGTATTTTCAGGGGTTTCAGTGGTCCTGGTCAGTTAGTCATCTCTAAAATATTTAATAAACTAAGTGATGTGGCTGCGTATTATAAAGCTTTCTACTCATCTTGGCCGTTCTTCTAATTTTTTCAGTCATTTGGAAGAAGTAGGTAATATGAAGTAAAAACAAAGAATATCCAAAAATGTAATTTGGAAAACAATAATGACGAGGACTCGTTTTACCTGATTTGAAAACATATTTAAATTTGACAGTTATCAAAACTGCATAGTATTTTGTTAAATAAAACATGGTCAATGGATATGGAATGGCAGAGATTCCAGAAGTTAAAAGCTACTTTAATCATGTCTAAGACAGAGCAGAAGTAACAATGCTAGAGAAAAGTAGCATTTGTCAGGTATTTATTTCGATATAGAGAAGAATCTATACTCTGTACAAATGCTGAATGGATAGCAATAGAAAGAAAAAACAGAACATAAGAAAAATAACATATACCCTTGTATTGAAATTTCTTAACATGGATACAAATATATCAGATGAATATACCAGTTCTCTTTGAGGTATGTGCAAGGAAGATGAATGCTTGAGGAAATCTTCAATCATTTTATAGGAAAATGTGCTGCCTCTTTGCATTACAATAAGTTAAAATGTTAAAACCTTCTTACTGATTAAGGTACTACAGTCAGATTTTTTCTTTCCCCATGGAGAAACAGGGATGTTGTTGATGGCATTGTGATTGTTTCAGTTGTTGTGGAGAATAATCTGTCAATACGTTTGCATCATAATGTCGTTATTGATGGTGCTGGTGCTGGTGGAGATGGTGCTGGTGCTGATGGTGGTGGTCCTGATGCTGGTGGTGGTGGTGGTGCTGGTGGTGCTGGTGATGGTGGT